>NW_021627981.1:0-34804 GCF_004785775.1 Grammomys surdaster
TACATTAAATGAATGAATAAATAAAATAAATAAATAAATAAATAAATAAATGCACTGTATATTATAAAATAACCAAAAGGTTAGACTTGGAATAATTATTTCTCATCTGCACTCAGCCCTAGAACTTTTATAGACAATGAAATGGGAAGCAAGCAGTGAGAGGAGTGCAAAAGGGAGAGAAAGAGGAATCCTTCCTTGAAAATTTACAAGCCTGAGTAGTCATAGACCTTGTAAATAGGTAGCCTTGGTAGACAATACCAACTTAGATAAGGACAAGTGAGTCATAGGCAGAGTCATAGTGAATTGTCCCCTGAACCTTCACCCAGCCGATACCCAGTTCTGAAAGATATCTGTATTCCCCCTGAACACCCACACTCCAGTGTCATCCCCTTCCCCACATCCTGCCTTTCTGTTTTTATAACCCCTGTGTGAATGAATTACGATTTGAAAAAAAATAAATAAATTATTTAAAAAAAAAAAAGAATCCTTCCTTGAGTTCTCAAAGACCTGGGCTTGGATCCTAATTATGTTTTCTGACTCCAAATTCGGTGTGCTTTCTATCATGCATTGAAGTATGAAAATTATCTACAAATGTCAACTTTGTAGAAATTTTTAACAAACTTTACAACAAAAATCAAATTTTCTATATTTTATTCACATAATCTATGCTTTTTATTTGCATCTTAAGTATCATTTCTGACCTTGCTCCTACTCTGATGCTTCCTCCACCTAGGCTTCTAACCCTTTGTTCTCCCTGGACTGAGGAAACGTGGGATGCCATTATGGTTTCTACATTATCTTCTCCATTTATATGGACAAAGTGAATGTCATTTGACAAAAGATTAGCTATGATACATATTAAATAGAGTAATAATAGTACTCCACCAGATTGCTTATTGGAGCAATCAAAGGAGTAAAAAAAAAAAAAAAGATCTCCAGAAAGTTCTTGATATTTGGAAAATGCTGTGGATAGGAGCAACAACTGGGAGAGAAATTGGAGGGGGGGTCTTCCCATTTTTTTTATTCAATGTGTGTTATTGCTAGGAGGTCTTTAGTCTATCCATAGTCTTTATTCGGGTCAATTATTTGTTCTTTTCTAATACTTATCCATAAAGATTTCCCAATTTTTATTTGGATGATGATAGGGAATAGAGGAAGTGATATGCAGTGGCTCATGGCATTGAGTAAATGACAGATTTCTACAAGTGCACATAGAAGTTATGCTGAGATGTATTGGCTCTATGCAGGAATGTGTTACAGTTTGAAACTGATACAGTTACTAACTCCACACAAGGCTTCTTTTTTTCATTTCTATGCCTTTTTCAGGTTTTCTTGGATACAATTCTGTTCTCCACAGCAATGGATAAAGACAATCACTCCGCTGTGTCTGAGTTGGTGTTCTTGAGACTCTCCAATAAATTGGGAATCCGACTGTTTCTCTTCCTTTTTTCTTCTATGTTCTACATGGCAAGTCTGATGGGAAACTTCCTCATTGTGTTCTCTGTGACTGCTGATTCCAACCTACATTCCCCCATGTACTTCCTGCTGGCCAATCTCTCATATCCTGACCTGGGGTTTGCTCTATTGCAGCACCCAAGATGATTTGTGACCTTTTTAGAAAGCATAAAGCCATCTCATTTGGAGGTTGTATAACTCAGATCTTCTTTATACATGCTATTGGGGGCACAGAAATGGTGCTTCTCATAGCCATGGCCTTTGATAGGTACGTAGCCATATGCAAACCTCTTCACTACTTGACCATCATGAGACCACAAATATGCGTTTTAATCTTGGCAGTATCCTGGATCCTTGGACTTATTCACTCAGTGGCCCAACTAGCTTTTGTTGTAGACTTGCCCTTCTGTGGACCTAATATATTGGACAGCCTTTACTGTGATCTCCCTCAGCTTATTAAACTTGCTTGCACAGAAACCAGTAAATTGATATTCATGGTCACAGCCAACAGTGGACTCATCTCTGTGGGCTCTTTCTTCACACTCATCATTTCTTATATCTTCATTTTGGTGACTGTTAGGAAACACTCTTCAGGTGGCATATCGAAGGCCCTCTCTACTTTGTCAGCTCACGTGACTGTGGTGGTTTTGTTCTTTGGACCATTAATCTTTTTCTACACCTGGGCCTTCCCTTCATCACACTTAGACAAATTTCTTGCCATTTTTAATGCAGTCCTCACACCTTTTCTGAATCCAGTCACCTACACATTCAGGAACAAGGAGATGAAGGCAGCAATGAGGAAACTGCTCCCAGCTTGTGAATTACAGGAAGGCTTCCTAAATACCTTACAAATACAACAAAGGCAACTCTACACTCAGTTACAATAGGAACATTTATGTTACATTACAGTGACAGTTCAGCTCTCTATTAAAAAGTTTATGTTCCAGGATACACTTAGGAGTGTATCAAGTTAACATCTCCAGTACCTTAATCAACAGATAAGGGGATTTAGAACTGGAGTTTTTGATGCTTCAGACTCTGTGCTGGATGTTTCATATAAAATATTTAATAGTCAGAATAGTTCTGTACAGTATTACCTTGAGGATTTTTCAAAATAAATTAAGGAATATTTTCCTTAATTTTATGATTGTTCCTTTTATGATTGCTATGTAAAATACTTCAAACCAAGTTGATTTTCCCCTCAAACTACCAATTCTGGTGTTCTTGAGCCTCCAGTTGGGGTTACACAGAGAATATGCCCAGAAATTCACTGCTGCAGTTGAGCATTACTCCTCTCATGGTTATGGTTTCCTGTTTTAGTAAGGGCTCAATAAGTGTTTTTGGTTAAGATAGTGAAAGCAATGGATACAGAAGGCAATGGTTACATTTGCAGCTGAATTAAACCAATTAATAGGCCCTAAAAATCCTGTGAGAATGCTGATATGATGAAAGCTATGACAGTCTCACACAGGCTAGTAAATGAGACTCTGAGGGCAGGAAGTCTGATGATAATCTGACGTAATTTTGTTTTAAATTGTTAAATATTTAATTTTATAACCAGCCTACTTGGTACCCAAGTCCTCCTCCAGAGGTGGTTATTACCCTTAATAGCTTTTCCATAACACTCCAAATCTAGCCTGAGTCCTACAACTAATGACCCTGCCTACTCTGGCCACCCATGGGTGCATCACAGCCAACTTCTAGGCTCCCACCAGGATTCCCCCTACCTGCAAACACCCACAAGTCCCTCTGACAACCTCCAAAAAGTTTGATATGTATATAATATTCCAAGTTGTATATGTTCATTGATTCAACTCTAGCAAAAGCTAAGTGGGTGATATTTTCATTCTTGCATTATAGACTAGAGAACTAAGACACAAGAGTCTCACTAATTAGACCAAAGATACCAGCTGGTAAGTGGCAGATCTAGGCTGCAAAGGCAAGCAGCCCTGATGTGAATCAAAATACTCTTCTGCCTCATCTGCACTTAGAATTTCTAAACACATTTTTTTTTTGGAAGATAATTTTGTAATTATATTTATGTACAGAAAACGAAGTGTACATTATTCTTTAACCCAGTTTAGTGGCGAGTTCTTTAGCCTTTGCTTTTTCCAGCTTGGCAATTCGGGCCACAGACTTAGGACCCAGGACGTTGCCTCCCCAGTGGCGGCGGATCTCGTCATATCTGTCATTATAATTGGTCCTAATAGCTTCCACCAGCTTAGCCAGAGCACCCTTGTCTTCCGAGTTAACCTGTGTGAAGGCAACAGTGGTGCATGTCTTCCTGTGGACCAGGCGACCCAGCCTGGCCTTTCCCTTGATGATGCAGTAGGGCACACCCATCTTTCTGCACAGGGCAGGCAGGAAAACCACCAGCTCAATGGGATCTACATCATGGGCAATCACCACCAGCTGAGCCTTCTTGTTCTCCACCAAGGTGGTGACTGTATTGACTCCTGCTCGGAGGACAGGTGGTCTCTTAGTTGGGACGTCTCCTTTGCCAGCAGCTTTCTTCTCAGCACGGGCCAGTAGCCTTTGCTTCTTCTCTTGCTTTGTCTCTGGCCTGTACTTGTGGGCAAGCTTAAGCAGCTGAGTAGCTGTTTGCCTGTCCAGAGCCTGGGTGAACTGGTTAATGGCAGGAGGTACTTTGAGTCGCTTATAGAGGATGGCTCTTTGCCGCTGCAGCCTGATGTATCGGGGCCATTTAACGAAGCGTGTTAGATCTCTTTTGGGCTGGATGTCCTGCCCAATGCCGAAGTTCTTGGGCCTTTTCTCGAACAGAGGATTGACCACCTTTTTGGCCTCCTGCTTCTTGACGACGGCGGGGGCCGGGGCCACCTTCTTCCCCTTTGCCTTCTTTCCTTTGGGCATTTTGCTCGGCTGGAAGAGAGAGAAAGAAGAGGGAATTGTGGGTGATAAGTAAGCGGCCGCGGAGATCCTAAACACATTTTTTTAAAGATTCATTTATTTTATGTATGTGAGTACATTGTTGCTATCTTCAGACACACCAGAAGAGGGCATCAGATCCCATTACAGATGATTGTGAGCCACCACGTGGTTGCTGGGATTTGAACTCAGGACCTCTGGAATCAGTGCTCTTAACTGCTGAGCCATCTCTCCAGCCCTCTAAACACATTTTTATATCTTCACATAGCACTATAAAATAATAGGGAAAACATCGAGTCAATAAAATATATTCGAGATCTGGTGTCTGACATGTTAATATCTCATTAAATATTCACTTCCTTGCTATTCAAATATGATAGGACTGAGGAGCAAGTTTTTTAGTAAAATAATTCTGTAGTCTTCTTCAGTCTAAACACAATTATGCATAAGTGAAGGACAGTGAACCATCTATTGTTGGGATATCTTCATTCCATGATAGTGTCATGTCATTTGAAGAAAATATTGAAGACTCAGAAGACATTTCATGGAGTTTCTTCATTACCACAGAACATGAGCTCGTATTATTTGATGCGGATTAACCGATTTTAAGCTAGTGTTTGATTAACAGGTGGAAAAAATTGACTGCCAGGCACTGTCCTTAGCTGGTCAAGTTTCTTTTCACAGTGGAGCATATTTATTGTTGCTCCCATGAATCCTGAAGATGTCAAGAATTCCTAAGTTGCTGAAAAGCTCTTTGTCTGTTTCCTGTCAGTATTTGGTCCTTTGTTATCATATGCCCTGTAAACTGCCTTTCTGTTTTCCCTCACCCACTCACTCTCCCACAATAGAGCTAGTCTATTCCTATCTTCTTCCCAGGAATTGGTAGTGACCTTGGGCTTTTTGTTTTGTTTTTTGATTGGTTGGTTGGTTGGTTGGTTGGTTGGTTGGTTGATTGGTTTGGTTTGGTTTGGTTCGGTTTGGTTTGGGGACAGGGATTCTTTGGAGTGGGATCTGTACTCTATTCTTAGACTGAGACTTGTCCTGAAGTACACAGAGGACCAGGAGGAAGCCTATCTGAACATAATTTCCTACCCTCACCTGGCTCCCTCATTCTCCTTCTTTCCCTGCTGATGGTGAAAGAAATCTCATTCTAAACCTGGATCATTTCTTTCTATTTTGAAATTAGTGTATTTTATTAAGACTTGCTGAACTAACCTTTGTTTACATATTCTTAATCAATAAATGATAAATAAAACGGACCAATGCACTATTTTTAAATGATTGTCAAGAGTCAGCCTATGCTGGAAGCCTGATTAACCTTTTCTTTATCTAAAGCAGAAAATTTAAGATTAGATTAATTACCTTTATACAGGTACCAAGCAATAGTCAGAAAAATTACTACATGTCAGTGGAGGATAAAATAAGATTAATGATGCACAGTTACAGATTTCTGGGCTGTCACCACTTAGTAGAAGAGTGGGTTATTGTGAATACAAATTATTTTAGCACAACACATAAATGACATGTAACAGGTATCTATTCCTGATTCTCTGTGCATCTATGACTACATCTATAACAAGTTGCTGATATAAAGGTAGAACAGACAGTAGTCTTAAAGGTCTCATTGGGACAGGAAGATGAATTCTGTGTTAAAAGTTGGAAAGAAAATTGTGTTCTAGTCTGTCTGTCCTAAAGATCTAGTCTGTGGCATAGTGACTACAGCTCCTAATTATGTACTATATGCCCTAAGTTGCTAAAAACATAGACAGAAATACTCTCACCATGGCAAAGTAATGATGGAGTTAGTACCTAAGTTAGTTAACATCATGTGACATGCAGTTCCCTTAGTATATGTACATCAAAAAAACAGTTTCATACAACTCAAATACATATGATTTTTATCTCAAGTTATATACATCAAGAAAGTTTGTTCGGGAGAGGAAAGTTGAATAGAAGATTGTCAACTAGATGTTAAAAAATATTTCACAGCTCATAACTATCACTCAAAGATACAGCATACTGTTAAAAAGCAGGCCTAGTGGATGAAGTGCAGGAGTCTTCCTATTGGATCATGGAGAATAAAGATACAGCTGTAGGCAGAAGCATAATAAGAGATAAAGGGAGCATTGTGACTCTGAGAGTAACATGATTCCATTTCAGTTCTGAAAGTCAGTCTGGTTATAGGAAAGGTGGAAACATTTAGAACATCAAAGCTAGAGTCCCTACCCAGTTATAAGAGAATGCCTTCTGAGACTTATGCAGTAAAAACTGCCTTGTGAAACAAAAGAGCACAAGGGGAAATTGAAAGTGAGAGAGAACTGAAGATTAACTGCTTTGACTTGATTATTTCAGTAACTCATAAAGGGATTAAAAAGCTAAAGCCAAACTTTAGAAATTGTATAACCCAAACTTTATCAAATTTATCAAACTGATCAAATTTAATTGATGATCAACTGCTATTTTATTTTAAATTAGATCTACAAGTCTGATTTTATAAATAAATTATGGAAATCATGCTTTAAAGTCGTTATGGCAAGCAGGTTTTCAATTTACTCTAAATTTACTAACAATTTTTTTGGATATATTTCTATGTATGAACAAGTGTGTGTAATGTGGTTTTTCAGTGCTCAAAAAGGCCTGAAGAGACCATTAGATCACCTCAGGCTGGAGTTATGGGTGGTTATGGGCATCACTCTCTAACCCCCATCCCCAGAATGTGTTCTGGGAACCAAACTCAGGGACTTCTCAAAGTATATTGGTGTAGGAGAAAAAGTGATTGTTATCAGCATGTAACAGAATACAGTGTTTCATGAAGGATGAATCTACATTTACTAACATGTCCTAAAACTTTAATCATTGAAAGATAATACTATAGTGAAATAACCAGAATCACAAAAACACATTCAAAATATTAACATGAAAAAAATGTATTCACCAAAAACTGGAATGTTTTTAAATTAAAGGCAATGTAATGGTTTGAATATGTTTGGCTCAGGGAATGTCACTATTTGGAGGTGTGTCTTGTTGAAATAGTTGTGTCACTGTAGGCATGGGCTTTAAGACCCTCATCCTAGCTGTCTGGAAGCCAGTCTAGTAGCTTTCAGACGAAGATGTAGAACTCTCAACTCCTGCAACATTCCTGCCTGGATGCTGCCATGCTCCTGCCTTGATGATAATGGACTGAACCTCTGAAACTGTAAGCCAGCTCCAAATAAATGTTGTCCTTAATAGAGTTTCCTAGGTCCTGGTGTTTGTTCACAGCAGTAAAACTAAGACAGAGCAACTAGGAAAACCTTGATGTATGGATTTAGTCAAAGCAGGGTCATTACATTTTCTGCATTGTATCCAAACCCTGCCATTTCCAGCCTGCACAAGAGCATGCAGGAATTTGTAATCCATGTGAGAGGGTATCAAGCTACATGACTCTCCTGATACTTTTATTGCTTAGAGTGCCCTTTTCTGTTGTTATCTTTCAGATTCATAAAGGCTTTTGTCTCACATCTTCCAAACTTCCATTCTATAAACATCGCAGCTAATCAGAGACTGTGAATATACGTATGAAGACAGGTGTGTGTGTGTGTGTGTGTGTGTGTGTGTGTGTGTGTGTGTGTGTGTAGTAAAAAGATATGTTTGTATGCATAATCCGATTCACTGGTGTTGAGGATTTTGTTACCATAGATTACTGAGGAAGCTCCTTTCAATTTTAGTAACCTGGCTGTGTTTCTACTTTATGTTCTTGAAACTTATTTATGTCCTAGAAACCTCTTCACCATAAGGTACACAAAACTCTAGAAGGTCATGTGAACAAATCAAGTTATGTTTATAGTATCAAGATTTCAACTCCATGGGAAGATATTTAAGGGACAGAAAGATGGGTGAACAGATAGAGAGACACTTGCCACCAAACTGAACAACCTGAGGCCATTCCCCCAAGCTCAAATTATGGATGGAGAGACCAACTCCTGCAAGTTGTCCCCTGAACTCCACAGCATGATGTAACATGGGCACACAAACACACTGGGTAGAGAGAGGAGAGAGAAATAAATAAGAAATAAAACATCTTATAGTCTTACTACAACCCTGCTGCATATGAGAAAAAGTGGAAGACATGGAAATAGGAAAACAGCTGACATTCCTTTGAGAATGTCACAATGACACTGTCTCAAACAGTGGAGACTCACACATCACACTAAACAAGGTGCTAATACCAACCTGTAACCCCAGAACTCAGAGGGCTACTACAAGAGAATCACAAGCTCACGGCTAGCTTGGGCTACATACTGAGATCAGTTCTCAAATAAAGAGGTCAGGCAGGGAAAGTAGTAACTTAATCACAATGGAGATTTGGTTAATCAACACAACTCAAATGGTTAGTCACAAAATCTCTGGTTGAGACTATACATACACACACACACACACACACATACACACACACACATTGTAACTCTTTCTGTCAATAGGTGGAATCTATTTCTCCAGTCTTAAAGCTGACTTGGTGCCTGAGGTTGCTTTGACCAATGGAATGTAGCAAAGGTTTTGCTTCATGGATTCCAGAAGTTAGGGTGCTTTGCAGCATTGCTTGGAAATATTTTTTCTGCTTGTATTCTTTGATCAACAATCAAGAGCTAACAAATCTTGGGCAAAACTAACAACCAAAGACTGTTTTCAAAAAAGTGTCTAGACTACAGATCTCCAAGGCTCTAGGCATGTAAGTAAGGCCACATAAACCATTCCAAATCCAGCCTGATAAACGGCCTATACTTCTGTGGAGTTGAGAACAGAAAGACTGTTCAGCATCTTAGCTTGAATTTTAAAATTCTGCACAGCTAAACTAATATTAATTTAAGGTATTATGTCATCACCAATGAAAAACTATATACTATATAA
Source organism: Grammomys surdaster (assembly GCF_004785775.1). NCBI lineage: Eukaryota > Metazoa > Chordata > Mammalia > Rodentia > Muridae > Grammomys > Grammomys surdaster. The sequence goes on from NW_021627981.1 coordinate 9,229, forward strand.
TTACAAATTACAAATGGCCCTTACTACAAAGTTTTTATAAAAAGTATATTTTATTCATAAATTTTAGGTTCTATTGATTTTTATAAGAAAAAAAAAAACCTTATTCTATGAAAGGTCAAAGTGTAAATGACTTGTCTTTTCACTGCTTCCCCAGCTCTTTGAGTTCCTGAATTTGAGCTGTTCTTATTGATATCTGCTTTTCTCTAGATATCACATAGTCAATGAAAAATTGGCCCAATGGTGACCAAACATCTCTACCTCTTATCACCTCTAATTAGATCAGCCCTTATCATGGGACATGGATTATATTCTGGAGTCAACATTACGGGACATTTTATTTCTTTTATGTCTCCATTCCTACCTTATGAAAATGATAAATTATATTTCCACTTTTGGAAAGTATATTTTTTTCATTTTTATAGAGTTTCTTTTCTCACAAATAAGACATAATTAAGGCAAAGGGATTTAAAATTTGTAAAATTGTGTGATCTTCAGTAACTAGACTAAATACTAAACACTAAATCCCTTGTCTCTCTTCCTTCTCCTCAAGTGACCCATTACCATATTTTCCCTTTGGCTCTGGCCAAACTACAGTGGTTCTTGGAAACAATTCCCTTGGTCAAATATACTCAGAATGGCAATCTCAGAATTCTATGGCAGCACTAAAGTAACTTCCAGTGCTACTTATTAGCTGCCTTTCCCTCTGTGGAAGTATTACATTTGACTTTTTTTTCTGTCAAGCCATGGCATAGGCTCCAGCTCCGCAGGTTTGAGTTGTTGTCTAATCCGTGACCATTCCAACACTGATCCAGGTTGGTTAGATGGATGGAAGCTGCTTCTACACAAAATGGTAAGTTTCTTATCGACATGTATTTGTGTGTGTGCATGTGTGTGTGTATGTGTGTGTGTGTGTTGTACTTTGTTCTTTTTGATCCACTCGTCTCTTCTCATTGTACCCCTCTCACCTTCTGATAGGAACTATCTTTAAGGAAAATAAGACTTTCAAGTGGAAACACATACAGCATAGGGAGAACCTAATCAACCAGAAGAAATGAATTCAATGGGGAAATTGAAGCATGTTAACCACTGAGCCAGAATGTGAGTCAGAATCTGCTTCACAGTATTCATACTTTTCTTAACTTCGCTAAAACACACAGTGAGTGCAATAAACCTGCATCCTCCGCCCTCATTTGTCACCTTGTCATCTCAGTTTACAGATAAGTGTCCATATCTGGACCAGAAATTATATGTATATAGTTAAATATATATTAAATATATAGATTTAATATATATAGTTAAATATATATTTAAATAGATATATATACATAGTATATATATTTGTAGTGTGTCACATAATATACTAACAAATTTCCAAATTATGAAAACCACAGTCTCTTAAGAATTTCACATTTAATATCCAAAAGCCTTTTAGTCATCTGAAAGATGTGCCTACAAAATTATATATTTAAAATATAACAAATATGTTTATCCAAGTACTTTAAAGATTTAACTTTTGGTATACTATATGAGAGACATACCAATTGCTTTTTATTTTTGGCCTGAAGAAAGCACTTTCTTCTATTTCTTGAGGTTTCTTTTTATTTATCTTTTTTTTGTGAGTTTCACATCATGCATCCCAGTCCCACCCAGCTCCCCGTCCCTTTGTACCTGTCCTCCAACATTGCAACCTCTCCTCTAGAAGAGAAAAATAATCTCACAGAAACTGTACTGTGTCACTGTATGTCCCATTTTTGTCCCACAAAATACACCCTTTTGTCCACATTTCTTTGCTTGCAGAGTCGTTGGTCTGGTTTGAGGCTTCTGGCTTCTTCTACACTATTAGTCCTGTATCCTCACTAGGACTTTTTTCAGATATGCCTGTGTAATAGAGATTCTGCAATTTTGAATCTTTAGGACTTGCCCCTTCATGAGATTCAGCAAATCATCGATGGGATAGATTTTGGGGTAGGCAAACTCAGAGTCCTGGCTCTGAGCCTGGGTGGAAGCTGGTCAACCTAGCAGCTCTCCCGCACCCACACCACCAGGGTGAGCTCTCCAACTGCACCAGCTAGCTCACTTAATGCCACAACCAGCAGGGGGCAGAGCTAGCTCTCCTGCTCTCATTCTCTCCAGGCTGGCTCCCCAAAGTCTACACCAGCAGGCCAGCTCTGCTGTGCTACCCAGATGAGGTGCAGGGCCCACCCCCTGAGTGTTGCAGCCCCCACCCCAGTGCTGCAGTACACCATGAAGAACAGTGCCAGCTTTCCTGCTCTCATGACCGGCCCGCTCTTCCTTCTGCCTTAGATGGCAAAGGGCAAGGAGTGGGGAGGGCATCTCTCCCTTGCTCAGACCATGGTACAGCATACAAAGTTGCAGAGAGCCTTAGGCCAGCTCTCCCACACCGCACCACACAGCAAGGTCAGCTCCACAGTGATACCCAGTAAGGTGCAATGCCCACTCTCCCAAACGCTGCAGCCAGTCAGAGACAGAGCCAGCTCTGTCGAGTTCATGACCCTGGGGCCAGCTCCTCAGGAGCTGCAGACGACAAGAAGTGAGGGGGTGAGAGAAGATATATTTATTTACTTGTTGAAATTATAATATGATTACATCATTTTCCTCCTTTTCTCTCTCCAATTCTTTCCATGAATTACTTCTTTGCTTTGTTTCAAACTCATGGCTTCTTTTTCTTTCATTGTTTGTGTGTGTGTGTGTGTGTGTGTGTGTGTGTGTGTGTGTGTATGTGTGTGTATTCATATATATTCTTGAATACATAAATATAATCTGCTCGATCCATATAGTGTTATCTGTATATATGTGATTTCTGTCCTGACCATTTGGTACTGGATCACCAGTTGGGGGACTCTTCCCTAAAGAAGACTATTTCTCCTGCTCTCAGCTCTCATTTCCCAGAAGACTAATAATTGAGATGTTACTTAAACTGTCTATAAAGACATGTTAGCCTTTTAAATTGTCTGTGACTTTGTCAAATAACTGATGCTGCCCTAAACCAGAGATTTTTATCGCTGTCCTATTTCAGGTAGCATAAGCGTTGACACAGCCACCAGAGGCAATGGGTAGAACAAACCGCTCTTTGGTGTCTGAGTTTGTGTTCCTGGGACTCTCCAACTCATGGACAATCCAGCTATTCCTTTTCCTCTTTTCCTGTGTGTTCTACGTGGCAAGTCTGTTGGGAAACTTTCTCATTGTGTTAACTGTAACTTTAAACCCCCAATTACAGTCCCCTATGTACTTCCTATTAGCCAATCTTTCCATCATTGACTTGATATGTTCCTCATTCACAGCACCCAAGATGATTTATGACCTTCTGAGAAAGCACAAAACCATCTCTTTTGGGGGTTGCATCACTCAGATCTTTTTTATCCATGCAGTAGGTGGCACTGAGATGCTGCTGCTCATAGCCATGGCGTTTGACCGATATGTCGCCATATGTAAGCCTCTGCACTACCTGATCATCATGAGCCCACAAAAGTGCATCTTGATTTTGATTGCTTCTTGGATTATTGGCCTCATCCATTCAGTGACTCAGTTGATTTTTGTGGTAGACTTGCCCTTCTGTGGCCCTAATGAACTAGACAGCTTTTTCTGTGACCTTCCAAGATTTATTAAGCTTGCCTGTATAAACACCAACACATTGGAGTTTATGGTTACTGCCAATAGTGGGTTCATTTCTGTGGCCTCCTTTTTAATCCTGATCATCTCTTACATATTTATTTTGGTGACTGTTCAAAAGAAATCCTTGGGTAGTTTATATAAGGCTCTCTCCACTCTGTCAGCTCATGTCATGGTGGTAGTTTTGTTCTTTGGACCCCTAATCTTCTTCTACTTGTGGCCATTTCCAACATCACATCTGGATAAATTTCTTGCCATCTTTGATGTAATTGTTACTCCTTTTCTAAATCCAGTGATATACACACTTAGGAATAAAGAGATGAAGGTGGCAATGAGGAGACTATGCACACAGTTTATGAGTTATATTAAGCTTTCTTAAATATACCAAAGGTACATGAACATGCAAAGTAGAATTTCAGATGGATGTGTACTATATAAACTACTTTATATCTAACTGAATGTCACTAGGTACTAGTATGTGATGTACTCTTACTTGTTTTCTGCTTGAATTGGATTTGGATATCAGTGTATCAGCTGTTTATACAACGGACTTGAAGACAAGAGCGTTTGCCAGCCTTACCCCTCCAATAATGTTATGTCACCACAATGATCAGTACAATAATGGTCAATGTTAAAGAGCATATTTGTAAAAATCACATCTTAAATAGACTTACTTTAAACACAAATACTAACTTTCATTTCATCTGATTTGTCTTACTCTCCTGATGATCTACTTTCTGTCCCCTTGGCATCTTATTTATTATCCCTTTATTTGATGACCTAGCTTTTTCACAATCCAGTAAGGAGAAATTGCTGAGGGCCATGTGGCTGGAACAACAAACGACTTTAGAAGTCATGGAACGCAGCCCACCGGTTAGCGCAGTTTCAAGGAGTGAGCCTCAGAGAAAGATGACCCCTAAGGACTTCATGCTGTTATGGAGTTCTGCTCTGCTTGCTGCCCTCACTTCGCTCTTAATCTAAGAATTGTATGCTGATAAGAACCTGATATAGAAGTCTCCTCAGAGGTCTGCAAGAGTCTGACATATTCAGAGGCAGATGCTCACAACTAACCATTGAACTGATCATGGGGTTCCCAATGGAGGAGTTAGAGTGAATACCATTGGAGCTGAAAGGGTTTGTGGCCCCATGAGGAGAGCAGCAATACCAACCAACCACAGCTCCCAGGGTCTAAACCACCAGCCTAGGAGCACTTAGGGAGGGATCCATGGCTTCAGCTGTATATGTAAGAGCGGAAGGCCCTGCTGGGCATAGGTGGGAGAAGAGATCCTTGGCCTCATGAAGGCTGGACGCCCCAGGGGGTGGGAATCTGAGGGTGGGGAGGTGGGAGTGGGGGGGTAGGTAGGGGTACATCTGCAGAGAAGCAGGAGGAGGGGTGAGGGGATGGGGGTTCCTGGGTGGGTGGGGGATGGGGTAAGGGGACAACATATGAAATGTAAATAAAACATCCAATAAAAGAAAAAGATTTAAAAAAAAAAGAATTGTATGAAAACTCTAAGGGGGCTCCCAGCCCTGTACTGGGCAGCATCTCTGGCACTCACAACAATAGAGCTTAATCTCTTTCAGGCATTGCTGCTGGAGCAGATTAATGGTTCAGTCACCACCCAAGAGAAGAACTTAGAGATGTAGGTTGTCAGCTATGACCACCACCCTTAGAAAGCATTTGGACAAATAAAATTGTTAGTGAAGCTAGGTTAAGATGTTTTTGCTACTGACTGTGATATAGAAAATTTGAAGGAACAATTCGAAGTTCAGAAAGGCACACCCTTAATAGTTAAGCTAGAAACTTTCTAAGGTCAGGGAACAAGAACAATGGCAGCACTGGCAGACATGACTCTCACTGATGCTGGACTGGTGATGATTGATTTCTTACAACCATTTTCCCCTCAGCTTCCTGATATGATCTAATAAAAATTGCTGATGAGTAGATTGTATACTGAGGATTTAAAGAAGATTTGACTGACTTTTGTATAAAAGTTTAAATTTGTGGTTCTTTTAAGATTCTTATAAGATTACTTTAAAGATAAGTAGTAAAATAATTAATCCTTTCTTTGTAACCACAAATTGCTGCTTTATGGTAAGAGAAACTGACTGAGAAAACTACCTTGCTTGCTCACATTTTGTTAATCTATAACAAGTTGCTTAGTTACAACTGTACATGGGTTCTTGGGAATATTGTGCTTTCTTTACCTGTACTGTAATAATGATTTTTTTCTTGTAAAGGTATTGCTTTTTCATAGTCATTCATTCAAAGAAAAAATAGAATGTAATCACATTGTAATTTTAGCTGATTGAAAGACTTTTGTCGGATATATAAGCTATGGAAGAAAAAATAGTGTTGGAGCTTGCTCCATCCACCAGGGGAATGTGTGTATATGTGTATATATGTATATATGTGTATTGTAAAGCACTTGGAGCCTGTTTGATGGAAATTGGCTCTAGTGATTCAGTGTGTGACTTTGTGTATTTATATCTATCTGTAGGTCTGTCTGCATGCATGAATGTATGTGTGAATGTATATATGCGTACATAGATGTATGTATTTGATGGATGTATGTATTTGTATGTGCGATGTATGTGCTGCTTTTTGCTTCATCCACTCGGGAGGTGTGTGTATCTGAGTGTCTCTGTGTCTGTATGTGTATTCTCTTTCCTTTTCTTTCTTGCTAGCCCCTAAGAATTTAAAAAAAAAAAAAAAACTCAGAGATTTCTGATGGCCACAGGGAGTGCCAGCCCCAATGAATCAAGCTTTGTTCCCTCAGAGAAAAGTCTGCTGAGTGATTTCTCTAATTGCTGGCTGCCATAGGCTGACCCCTTCTTAAATCCACTTGGCTCATAACTTCTGTTAGTTTCACTGTGTCTCTGTTTAGTTTTGTTTCAATGACCCATCCACTGGTGAAAGTGGGGTGTTGAAGTCTCTCACTATTATTGTGTGACGTTCAATCTGTGTCTTGAGCTTTAGTAAAGTTTCTTTTATGAATGTGGGTACCCTTCATTCCCCATTCAGGGCATAGATGTTCAGAATTGAGACTTCCTCTTGGTGGATTTTTTCTTTGATGAGTATGAAGTGTCCTTCCCAGTCTCAGTTGATAACTTTTGGTTGAATGTCTATATTATTGGATATTAGGATGGAAACTCCAGCTTGTTTCTTGGAATCATTTGCTTAAGAAACATTTTCCAGCCTTTTACTCTGAGGCAGTATCAGTCTTTTTCACTGAAGTGTGTTTCCTGTGTGCAGCAATGCTGGATCCTGTTTTGTGTAATCCATCTGTTAGACTCTGTCTCCTCCCCCCCCCCAACCCGACCTCCCCGCGCGCCCCCCTCGCTTCCCTTCTCCCTTTTGCTCCAGCCCCACTCGCTTCACTCTGACTCACTCTGGGCTCCATTCTTTCTCATCAGATATCATTACAGATGGATATTGCTCGCAACCATGTTGTTGCTAGGATTTGAACTCATGATCTCCTGAAGAGCAGTCCTCTTAACCACTGAGTCATCTCACCAGCCCAGCCTGTGTCTTTTTATTGGGGAATTGAGTCCTTTGATGTTGAAAGATATTAAAGATAGATGACTGTTAGTTCTTGTATTTTTATTGGCTATTTTATTTATTTACATTTTAAATGTTATCCCCTTTCCAAGATTTCCCTCCAGAAACCCCCTATCCCATCATGAGATGAGTGGGTGGCCCCATCCCCCAACCAGGGGCCTTGCCTAACATCTGAATATGGTCCCTACACACTCTTCCTCCCTTTTGTTGGACATTTCAGCTTATCCCTCTTTGGTCCTGAGAGCCTCTGGCTTTGCTGACATGTGAGACGAGCTGGTGGATATCCCCAGTTCACCATCTCCCATTGCTACATACCTCTGTTCAAATTCTTGACCCTCTGTATATCATCCCCAACTTGTCACATACCTGATCCTGCCCCTCTTTTTTCCCCTCCCCTCCTCTAGTCCCAAGTACCTGTAACCATCAACCTCCCATGAATATTTTATTCCTCCTTCTAAGTAGGACAAAAACATCTACGTTTTGATCTTCCTTCTTCTTGAACTTCACATGGGCTGTGAATTAATCTTGGATACTCCAAATTTTGGAGATAATATCCATTTATCAGTGAGTTCATACCATGTGTGTTCTTATGTGACTGAGTAACATCACTCAGGATAATATTTTTTTAGTTCCATCCATTTACATAAGAGTTTCATGTAGTCATTATCTTTAATAGCTGCATAGTATTCCAGTGTGTAAATGTACCACATTTTCTATATCCATTCCTCTGTTAAAGGACATTTGAGTTGTTTCAAGCTTCTGGCTATTATAAATAAGGCTGCTATGAACATAGTGGAGCAGGGTCCTTGTTATAGGTTATAGCATCTATTGGGTACATGCCCAGGAGTGGTATAGCTGGGTCTTCATGTACTACTATCTCCAATTTTCTGAAGAACCACCAGACTGATTTCCAGAGTGGTTATACCAGCTTGCAATCCCACCAACAATGGAGAAGTCTTCCTCTTTCTCCACATCCTCACCAGCATCTGATGTCACCTGAGTCTTTGATCTTAGCCATTCTTCTTGTTGTGAGGTTAAATCTCAGGGTCTTTTTGATTTGCATTTCCCTGATGACTAAGGATGCTGAACATTTCTTTAGGTACCTATCAATCATTTGACATTCCTCAGTTGAGAATTACTTGTTTAGCTCTATACTCCATTTTTAATAGGGTTATTTAATTATCTGGAGTATAACTTCTTGAGTTCTTTGTATATATTGGATATTAGCCCTCTATGGGATATACAATTGGTAAAGATCTTCTCCCAATCTGTTGGTTGTCGTTTTGTCCTATTGACAGTATCCTTTGCCTTACAGAAGCTTTGCGATTTTATGAGGTCTCATTTGTCTATTGTTGAACTTACAGCATAAGCCATTGGTGTTCTCTTCAGGAAAATTTCCCCTGTGCCCATGTGTTTGAGGCTCATTGCTACTTTCTCTACTGTTACTTTCAGTGTATCTGGTTTTATGTGGAAGTCCTTGATCCACTTGGACTCGAGCTTTGAGCTTTGTACAAGGAGATAAGAATAGATTGATTTGCATTCTTCTACATTCAGACCCCAATTGAAACAGCACCATTTGTTGAAAATGTTGTCCTTTTTCCACTGGATGGTTTTAGCTCCTTTGTCAAAATCAAGTGACCATAGGTGTATGGGTTCATTTCTGGGTCCCCAGTTCTATTCCATTGATCTACCTTCCTGTCTCTGTACCAGTTCTATGCAGTTTTTATCACTGTTGCTCTGTACTATGGCTTGAGGGCAGGGATTGTGATTCCCCGAAAAGTTCTTTTATTGTTGAAAATACTTTCCTACATCCTGGATTTTTTTATGATTCCAAATGAATTTGTAAATTGGCCATTCTACCTCTATGAGGAACTGAGTTGGAATGTTGATCAGGATTGCATTCAATCTGTAGACTGCATTCAGTAAGATGGCCATTTTTACTATATTAATCCAGCCAATCCATCAGCATGGGAGATCTTTCCATCTTCTGAGATCTTCTCCAATTTCTTTCTTCAGAGACTTGAATGTCTTGTCATACACATCTTTCACATGTTTGGTTAGATTCACACCAAGGTATTTTATATTACTTGTGACTATTGTGAATGGTGTCATTTCTCTAATTTCTTTCTCAGCCTGTTAATTCTTTGAGTAGAGGATGGATACTGATTTGTCTGAATTAATTTTATATCCAGCCACTTTACTGAAGTTGTTTACCAGCTGTAGGAGCTTTCTGGTGGAATTTTTGGGGTCACTTAAGTATACTATCATGTAATCTGCAGATAGTGATATTTTGACTTCTTCCTTTTCAATTTGTACCCCCATTGTCATTTTTTTTTTGTCTAATTGCTCTAGCTAGAACGACCAGTACTATACTGAATAGGTAGAGAGAGGGTGGGCAGCCTTGTCTAGTCCCTAACCTTAGTGAGATTGCTTCAACTTTCACTCCATTTAGTTTTTTGTTGGCTACTGGTTTGCTGTATATTGCTTTTAATATGTTTAGGCCTGAGCCTTAAATTGCCGATCTTTCCACACTTTTACCATGAAGGGATGTTGAATTTAGTCAAATGCCTTCTCAGCATCTAATGAGATGATCACGTGGAGATTTTTCCTTTGAGTTTGTTTATATAGTGGATTATATTGATGGGTTTCCATATATTGAACCATCCCTGCATCCCAGGAATGAAGCCGACTTGATCATGAAAGATGATCATTAAGAGGTTTTCTTGGATTTGCTTTACGAGAATTTTATTGAGCATTTTTTAATAGATATTCATAAGGAAAATTGGTCTGAAGCAACAGAAACCAAGGTTACTTGGCATCATCAGAACCCAGTTCTCCCACTACTGCAAGCTGTGAATACCCCAACACACCAGAAAAACAGGAGTCTGATTTAAAAATCACATGTTGTTATGATAGAGGACATTAAGAAGGGCATAAATAACTCAAAGAAATACAGGAGAACACAGGTAAACAGGTAGAAGCCATTAAAGAAGAAATACAAAAATCCCTTAAAGAATTACAGGAAAACACAACCAAAAAGGTAAAGGAATTGAACAAAACCATCTAGTATCTAAAAATGGAAGTAGAAACAATAAAGAAATCACAAGGGGAAACAACCCTGAGGATAGAAAACCTAGGAAAGAGATCAGGAGTCATAGACACAAGCATCACCAACAGAACACAAGAGATAGAAGAGAGAATCTCAGATGCACAAGATGCCTTAGAAAATATTGAGATAACAGTGAAAGAAAACACAAAATGCAAAAAGCTCCTAACCCAAAACATCCAAGAAATCCAGGACACAATGAGAAGACCAAATCTAAGGAGAATAGATAGAGAAGAGAGTGAAGACTCCCAACTTAAAAGGCCAGTAAATATCTTCAACAAAGTTATAGAAGAAGGATTGGAGAAATGGCTCAGTGATTAGGAGCACTGACTGCTCTTTCATAGGTCCTGAGTTCAATTCCCAGCAACCACATGGTACCTCACAACCATCTGCAATGGGGTCTGATATCCTCTTCTGGTGTGTCTGAAGAGACCAATGGTGAATACATAAAAAAAATAAAGATAAATGAAAACTTTTTAAAAGTTATAGAAGAAAACTTCCCTAACCTAAAGAAAGAGATGCCCATAAACATACAAGAAGCCTACAGAACTCCAAATAGATTGGAACAGAAAAGAAATTCTTCCTGTCACATAATAGTCAAAACTCCAAATGCACAAAACAAAGAAAGAATCTTAAAAGTCATAAGGGAAAAAGTCAAGTAACATATAAAGACAGTCGTATCAGAATCACATCAGACATCTCACCAGAGACTATAAAATCTAGAAGTTCCTGGATAGCTGTCATACAGATCCTAAGAGAACACAAATGCCAGCTCAAACTACTATATCCAGCAAAACTCCCAATTACCGTAGATGGAGAAACAAAAATATTCCACAACAAAAACAAGTTTACACCATAACTTTCCACAAATCCAGCCCTACAAAGGATGATCAATTGAAAACTCAAACACAAGAAGGGAAACTACACCCTAGAAAAAGCAAGAAAGCAATCATCTTTCAACAAACCCAAAAGAAGATAGCCACACAAACATAATTCCACCTCTAACAAAAATGACAGGAAGCAACAATCACTATTCCTTAATATCTCTTAACATCAATGGACTCAATTTCTCAATAAAAAACGTAGACTAATGGACTAGATACATAAACAGTATCCAGCATTTTTCTGCATACAGGAAATACCACTCAGTGGCAAAGACAGACACTCCCTCAGAGTAAAAGGCTGGAAAACAATTTTCCAAGCAAATGGTCCCAAGAAACAAGCTGGAATAGCCATTTTAATATCAAATAAAATTGACTTTCTTTTTTTTTTTTTTTTTTTTTGGTTTTTCGAGACAAGGTTTCTCTGTATAGCCCTGGCTGTCCTGGAACTCACTCTGTAGACCAGGCTGGCCTTGAACTCAGAAATCCGCCTGCCTCTGCCTCCCAAGTGCTGGGATTAAAGGCGTGCGCCACCAACGCCCGGCTAAAATTGACTTTCAACCAAAATTTATCAAAAAAGATAAGGAAGAACACTTCATACTTATCAAAGGAAAAATCTACCAAGATGAACTCTCAATTCTGAACATCTAAGCTCCAAATACAAGGGCACCTACATTCATAAAAGAAACTTTACTAAAGCCCAAAAAACACATTGCAACTCACACAATAATAATGGGGGACTTCAACACTCCTCTCTCATCAATGGACAGATCATGGAAATAGAAACTAAACAGAGACACAGTGAAACTAACAGAAGTTATGAACCAAATGGATTTAACAGGTATCTATAGAACATTTCATACTAAAACAAAAGAATATACGTTCTTCTCAGTACCTCGTGGTACCTTCTCCAAAACTGACCATATAATCAGTCACAAAACAGGCCTCAACAAATATAAGAAGACTGAAATAATCCCATGCATCTTATCAGATCACCACAGACTAGGGGTGGTCTTCAGTAAAAACAGAAACAACAGAAAGCCCACATACACATGGAAGTTGAACAACACCTACTCAATGATAACTTGATCAAGGAAGAAATAAAGAAAGAAATTAAAGACTTTTTAGAATTCAATGAAAATGAAGGCACAACATGACCAAATGACTCAATGAAAGCAGTGCTAAGAGGAAAACTCATAGCTCTACCTACAAAAAGAAACTGAAGAGAGCATGCACTAACAACTTGACAGCACACCTAAAAGCTCTAGAACAAAAAGAAGGAAATACACCCAAGAGGAGTAAATGGCAGGAAATAATCAAACTCAGGGCTGAAATCAACCAAGTAGAAACAAAAAGAACTGTACAAAGAATCAGTAAAACCAGGAGCTTGTTCTTTGAGAAAGTTGACAAGATAAATAAACCCTTAGCCAGACTTCCCAGAAGGCACAAAGACAGTACCCAAATGAACAAAATCAGAACTGAAAAGGGAGATATAATAATAGAAACTGAAGAAATTCAAAAAATCATCAGATTCTACTACAATAGCCTATACTCAACAAAACTGGAAAATCTAGATGAAATGGACAATTTTCTAGACAGATATCAGGTAGCAAAGTTAAATCAAGATCAGATAAACCATCTAAACAGCCCCATAATCCCTAAAGAAATAGAAGCAGTCATTAAAAGTCTCCCCACCAAAAAAAAAAAACCCAAAACCAGATGGTTTTAGTGCAGAGTTCTATCAGGCCTTCATTGAAGACCTAATATCAATTCTCTTTAAACTATTCCACAAAATAGATATAGAAGAACACTACCCAATTAGTTCTATGAAGCCAAAGTTATGCTGATACTAAAACCATACATAGACCCAACAAAGAAAAGAGAACTTCAGACAAATTTCCCTTATGAATATCAATGCAAAAATACTCAATATAACTCTCGCAAAACGAATCCAAGATTATGTCAAAATGATCATTCACCACAATCAAGTAGGCTTCATCCCAGGGATGCAGGGATAGTTCAATATACAGAAACCCATCAATGTAATCTCCTACATAAACAAATTCAAAGAAAAGAAATCACATGGTTATTTCATTAGATGCTCAAAAAGCATTTGACAAAATTCAACATCCCTTCATGGTAAAAGTCTTGGAAAGATCAGGAATTCAAGGTCTATACCTAAACATAGTAAAAGCAATATACAGCAAACCAGTAGCCAACAACAAACTAAATGGAGAGAAACTTGAAGCAATCCGACTAAAATCAGGAACTAGACAAGGCTGCCTGCTTTCTCCCTACCTATTCAATATAGTACTTGAAGTTCTAGCTAAAGCAATTAGACAACAAGAGGACATCAAAAAGATACAAAACGGAAAGGAAGAATTCAAAATATCACTATTTGCAGATGATATGATAATATACTTAAGTGGCCCCAAAAATTCCACCAGAAAGCTCCCACAACTGATAAACAACTTCAGTAAAGTGGCTAGATATAAAATTAATTCAGACAAATCAGTATCTTTCCTCTACTCAAAGGATTAACAGGCTGAGAAGGAAATTAGAGAAACGACACCATTCACAATAGTCACAAGTAATATAAAATACCTTGGTGTGAATCTAACCAAGCAAGTGAAAGATCTGTATGACAAAAGCTTCAAGTCTCTGAAGAAAGAAACTGGAGAAGATCTCAGAAGATAGAAAGATCTCCCATGTTCACGGATTGGCAGGATTAATATAGTAAAAATGGCCATCTTGCCAAAAGCAATCTACAGATTCAATGCAATCCAACTCAATTCTTCATAGGGTTAGAAAAAGTAATTCTCAAATTCATCTAGAATTACAAAAAACACAGGATATCAAAAGCTATTCTCAACAATGAAAGAACTTCTCAGGGTATCACAATCCCTGACCTCAAGCTGTACTACAAAGCAATACCGATAAAAACTGTATTGTATTGGTACAGAGACAGCCAGGTAGATCAATAGAATAGAACGGGGGACCTAGAAATGAACCCACATACTTATGGTCACTTGATTTTGACAAAAGAGCTAAAACCATCCAGTGGAATAAGGACAGCATTTTCAAAAAGTGATGCTGGTTCAACTGGCAGTCAACATGTAGAAGAATGCAAATTGATCCATTCTTATCTTTCTGTACAAAGTTCAAGTCTAAGTAGATCAAGGACCTCCACATAAATCTAATAGAATAGATTTATGAATCTAATAGAGGAGAAAGTAGGGAAAAGCCTTGAACACATGGGCACAGGGAAAATTTTCCTGAACAGAACAACAATGGCTTATGTTCTAAGATCAACAATAGATAAATAGGACCTCATAAAATTGCAAAGCTTCTGTAAGACAAAGGACACTGTCAGTATCACAAAATGGCAACTAACAGATTGGGAAAAGATCTTTACCAATTGTATATCCCATAGAGGGCTAATATCCAATATATACAAAGAACTCAAGAAGTTATATTCCATAGAATTAAATAACCCTATTAAAAAATGGGGAACTCAGTTAAACAAAGAATTCTCAACTGAGGAATATCAAATGGTTGATAGGCACCTAAAGAAATGTTCAGCATCCTTAATCATCAGGGAAATGCAAATCAAAAAGACCCTGAGATCCCACCTCACACCAGTCAGAATGGCTAGGATCAACAGCTCATGTGACAACAGATGCTGGCAAGGATGTAGAGGAAGAGGAACACTCATACATTGCTGGTCAGATTGCAAGCTGGTACAAACACCTTAGAAATCAGTCTGGCAATTTCTCAGAAAATTGGACATAGTACTACTTGAGGACCCAGCTGCACACTCCTGAGCATTCCCAGATGTCCTTCAACAGAGGAATGGATACAGAAAATGTGGTACATTTACACAATGGGATGCTACTCAGCTATTAAAAACAGTGACTTCATGAAATTCACAGGCAGATGGATGGAACTAGAAAATATCATCCTGAGTGAGGTAAATCAATCACAAAAGACAGTGGTATTACTCACTGATTAATGGATATTAGGCAAAGAGCATGGGACATCTACAATACAACTCACAGACCACATGAAACTAAAGCGGAAGGAAGACCAAAGAGTGGATGCTTCAGTCCTACTTAGAAGGGGGAACAAAATAATCAAGGGAAGTAGAGGATGGGAGGGACTTGAGAAGAAGAGAAGATGGGTAGGGAGAAAAAGAAGAGCAGAATCAGGTATGGGAGGAGATGGAGGAGATGTATAGAGGGTCAGCAAATTGAACAGAGGTGTTCAATGGGAGATGGGGAACTGTAGGCAGCAACCAGAAAGTCCCAGGTGCCAGGAAAGCTAGAGCCTCCCAGGACCCCATGGAAATGACATTAGCTGAAATAGCCCATAAAGGGGAGGTAGAACCTGCCAAGACAATATCCAGAGGTTAGTCACAGCCACTCAGTTAAGGGATGGGGCCACCCACTCATCTCCAAAATTTTAACCCAGAATTCCTCCTGTCTAAAAGAAATACATGGACAAAGAGTCGAGCAGAGGCTGAAGAAATGGCCATCCAGAGACTGTCCCACCTGGGGATCCATCCCTCATGCAGACACCAAACCCAGACACTATTGCTGATGCCAAGAAGTACATGCTGACAGGAGCCTGATACAGCTGTCTCCTAAGAGGCTTTGCCAGATCCTGACCAATATAGATGCAGATATTCATAACCAACTATTGGACAGAGTACAGGAACCCCAATGGAGGAGTTAGGGGAAGGACTGAAGGAGCTGAAGGAGCCTTATCTGACATCAATGGGAGAGGAGGCCCTTGGTCCTGTGAAGGCTTGATGCCCCAGTGTAGAGGAATGCTAGGGCAGTGAGGCGGGAGTGGGTGGGTGGATGGTGGAGCACCCTCATAGAAGCAGGGTAGAGGAGGATGGGATAGGAGTTATGCAGAGGGAAACCAAGAAAAGGGATAACATTTGAAATGTAAATAAATAAAATATCCAATTGAAACAAATGAGATTGTAAATGTTAGTAAAAATCTTAACTAAGCCGTGCGGTTGTGGCGCACGCTTTTAATCCCAGCACTTGGGAGGCAGAGGCAGGAGGATTTCTGAGTTTGAGGCCAGCCTGGTCTACAGAGTAAGTTCCAGGACAGCCAGAACTACACAGAGAAACCCTGTCTCGAAAAAAAAAACTTAAGTAGAAAAAAGAAAAAAAAAGAAAAGAAAAAAAGTTTGCTACTTGTGGTTTTAATCCACTCAAAGACAATGAGTGACTGTGACTTCTGACCTTCTGACTGCCACCCACTTGACTGATGTATTTTAAAAAAAACAGGCAACGTGTGCATATTCTCCTAATGGTCACAGGATATTGTGGGAACTGTAGATTATGTTAAATGTTAACTTCCTTAGGATTGAAACTGTCGCATAAAAACAAATGACATATTCAACTTCGAAGGGTTAATTTGGTTTAAAAACTTGAATGGGGAACAGAAAAGGAGGAAAAGAGAAAATGTGTTTGCTCTATCACATGCCGTTCATGAGAGGGTGAAACTATTTTAATTACTTAGAAGCATAAAATGTATTGTGTACATTTTTTTTTCTCATCCATTCTGCTAAGTTTGGGAACAGAATTTACTCAAAGAGAAAATGTACAATGTCCTAATTGAATTTGCTTTTGATTATTAAAATATTAAACCATAAGCTAATTAACTAAACATCTTTGAGGTATTATGTAAGCTAAAACTTACAGGATAAAAGTGTAGCATTTACTGAATACAAATTCAAATATGAAAATTTTTAAAAATGTGTTCATTTTATCCCATGACCACTTTCATGAACTGGGAAAAGTATGATCCCCACTTTGCATGGGAGAAATAATGAGAGTTATAGACTACAGAATATGAAAGAGAAGCAATATTCAGTAAACTGTGGCTAAATGAGAGAAAAAAAAAAAAGAAAACTGTCGTTTTCTCTTCCGGTCCCAGGCGTTGCGGAAGCCACGGTTACCATGAAGACATGGCCAAGTCCAAGAACCACACCACACACAGCCAGTCCCACAAATGGCACAGAAATGACATCAAGAAACCCAGGGCACAAAGATACGAGTCTCTTAAGGGGGTTGACCCCAAGTTCTTGAGGAACATGCGCTTTGCCAAGAAGCATAACAAGAAAGGCCTGAAGAAGATGCAGGCCAACAATGCAAAGGCAGTGAGTGCACGCTCAGAGGCCATCAAGGCCCTTGTGAAGCCTCAGGCCATCAAGCCCAAGATGCCAAAGGGCCCCAGCCACAAACTCAGCCGCCTGGCTTTCATCGCTGACCCCAAGCTTGAGAAGCGGATTCAAAGCTACATGGCCAAGGGTCGTAGGCTCTGCCAACCAAAGCCCAAAGTTCAAACCAAGGCAGAGGCCAAAGCTCCAGCTAAGGCCCAGGCTGCAGCTCCAGCCCAGGCTCCCAAAGGTGCCCAGGCCCCTGTGAAGGCCCCATAGAAAAGGCTCCTGCCAACGTGAAGACAGATGGACTGCCGTGACACACCTACCCACACACTATTTGCAGATGACCAGTGTCCTATGCTGTTTTTACAAATAAACTCGAGGCAAGATTAAAAAAAAAAAAAAGAAAACTGTCAAAACACTAAAAAAAAAAGAAAAGAAAGTGGGAAATAACCTTGAATGCATTCCTACAGGAGACAACTTCCTGAACAGAACACCAGTGGATTAGGTTCCTTGATCAACAATTAATAAATGGGACCTCAGGAAATTGAAAAGCTTCTGTAAGGCAAAGAACATGGTCAAAAAGACAAAACCAGAGCCTAGAGATTGGAAAAGATCTTCATTAACTCTATATCCCACAGACAGCTAATATTCAATATATATGAGTAACTCATGAAGTTGGACCTCAACAAACCAAATAACCCAATTTTAAAATGGAGTACAAAACTCAACAGAGAATTCTTAACTGAAGAATCTCAAACAGACAAGAAGCACTTAAAGAAATATTCAAACGTGTTAGTCATCTGGGGAATGCAAATTAAAACGACCCTGAGATTCCATCTTACACCTATCAGAATGGCTAAAACCAAAAACTCAAGTGACTGCACATGCTGGCAAGGACGTAGAGAAAGCAACACTCCTCCATTGCTGGTAAGATTGCAAAGTGGTACAACTACTTTAGAAATCAATCTGTAGATTTCTCAGAACATTGGGAATAGTTCTACCTCAAGAACCAACTATACTGCTCCTGGGCATATACCCAAAAAATTCTCCATCATACCATAAGGACACATCCTCTACTATGTTCATAGCACCTTTAGTCATAATAGCCAGAAGCTGGAAATGACCCAGATGTCCCTAAACCAAAGAATGAATACAGAAAATGTTTCATTTACACAATGAAATACTAGTTAGCTATTAAAAACAAGAACAATATAAATTCTGCAGACAAATGAATGGAAACAGGATATATCATCTTGAGTAAGGTGATCCAGGCCCAAAAGGACATTCATGGTATGTACTCACCTATAAGTATGGATACTAGCCATAAAGTACAGCATATCCATGCTACACTCCACAGAACCAAAGAAGCTAAGCAAAAAGGAAGGCCCAAGCAAAGATGCTTGAATCTCACTTAGAAGGGGGAATAAAGTACTCACAGGAGGCAGATGGAAGGAGGGTACTGAGTGGGAGAATGGGGGACTATGGCGAGGTGTCAGGATCAGGTGTGAGGAGAGACAGGAGACAGGGCCAGAGGGCCAGCAGAATGAGTGGAAATCTGAAGCTGGTAGGGGTGGGGGTTGGGAGCATCTCTAGGAAGTGCCAGGGACCAGGGATTGGGAAGTCTCCCAGGAGTCCATGGGGGTGACTTTAGCTGAGACTTATAGCAGTGGAGATATGGATCCTGTAGCCAGGCAGAATCCCAAGTGGAAGAATAAAGACAGCAACCTACCACAAAATATTCAACCAAAAATTTGTCCTGTCTACAAGAAATGCAGAGACAAAGATGGAACCGAGACTGAGGGAATTGCCAACCAATAACAGGTCCAACTTGAGACACAACCCATGAGCAAGCACCAGTCCCTGACACTATTACTGATACTCTGTTATGCTTGCAGATAGGAGTGTAGTATAACTGTCCTCTGAGAGGCTCTACCCAGTAACTGACTGAAACAGATGCAGAGACTCATAGCCAAACACTGAACAGAGGACAGGGACTTTTGTAGAAACATTGCTGGAAGTATTGAGTACCCCAACCCAGACAGGAACACCACAGGAAGACAAACAGAATCAACTAACCTGGACCCTGGGAGGCTCTCAGAGACTGAACCACTAACCAAAGAGCATACACTGGCTGGATCTAGGCCCCCTGCACATGTGTAGCAGATGTGCAGCTTGGTCTTCATGTGGATCCCCAACAACAGGAGCAGGGGTCGTCCCTAAAGCTGTTGTCTGTTTATGGAAACCTTTCCCTCTAACTGGGCTGCCTTGTCTGGCCTCAGTGGGAGAGGATGCCCCTAACCCTGTAGAGACTGATTTGCCAGATAAGTGGGAAAGGATATGGAGGAGAAGAGGAGGGGTAGAGGTAGGCACTGTGTGAGAGGGCAATCAGGAAGGAGGGAAGCAATCAGGATGTAAAGTAAACAAATAAATTAGTGGGAAAAAAAGAAATCAGATTTTTAATACTTAGTGTTGATGTACTATCTTCAACATTAGAACCAAACACATTAGAACCTGCTGATGACTTAGAAGTTATATATTACTACCTACATTATTAAAATAGAAAATTATACTGAAAACTACCAACTGCTAATGGGAAAATGCCTGGTTATATCCCTAAAGGAACTTTAGTCAGCCTACAACAAAGATGTTTGCGTATCTAATTTGTGACACTATTCATAATAACTAAACTATGTTGCCTACTAACAGGTGAATTAATAATGAAAATTATATATATAATTTATAATTATATATACTAATATATATTAGTAATGTATTATTCCGCCATAAAAAAAGTCATCCTTTGACATTTGTAGCAAATTGTAGCAAAAATTTATGTTTATTACATAAATTACCTAGACATAAGAAAGACAGGTTCCACATTTGCCATATATGTAAAGATTTTATAATATAACACTGACCTGAAAGTAGAAGACTGACTACTAGATATGGCATAGGGGAGGAGACTGATACTCTAGGGCAAATCATACATTTTGTAACTATGTTCGTTACAGATATTAATCCCTATTTTTGAGACGGGATCTCATGTAGCCTTGAGCACACTGTGTAATAGAGATTGATCTTCTTGCCTTAACCTCCTAGTTATTGTATTTATAAGTGTGTACTGCCATGCTCAGCAATACAGTGCATTGTGATGAACAAGAAGTTCAACTTCTAGGAGAAGTATATGTTCTCGCTGACTAAAATACAATAATTTGCAGCTGATACCAGGAAGAAATGTCACCTGAGAGAAAATATCAAGAAGGAGACATTGTTTTGAGCTTTTAGCATCTTCTTAGTTAATATTGAAAGGGAGATCCTGACACAAAAAGATCAGAAACTGAAAATCATCTGTTTTACAAAATTGTGTTCTAGTCACGCATTAAGACTAGTGTGCTTGAAGAAAACGATTCCATTGGTGTAGGTTGAGCAGTGAGGTATTTAAAACCTGAATTACAGGATCCATTAGAAGAGATTCATACAGAAGGAAATGATCTTAACACACAAGTTCACTTCAAACCATAGCTGACGGTATCTGAGGTGAAGATGAAATTGGTCACACTTAACTGCTATGTTTGGCAATAGTATCTTTTTGAAATCATTATTTGCTGTTTGGCAAAATCTGTTTTCAGAATTTTAAGAGAAGCTACTCATAAAATGGAATTTGATTTCTATTTTCCAAGTGTTAAATCTCTTTACACATTCAGCAGTGACCTGGAGGAGTCTTTGTTAGTGAGGGTCTATCTGTGCACTGAAGAGTGCTCAGAAGCATCTCTGGACTACGCACTTCATCAGACCTGTTGCTGTGACAAAGTTACATGAAATCATACCAAATGTCCACTAGGGGGCAGTCACTGCCAGCAGGGAAGCACTGTTGTTCAGTAAAGGCTATTTCAGGTACCAAATTGGAAAAGCTGTACATTCTAAAAATATTGAGACTATGAAGTAGAGACATATTTATTTTAATTCATACCTTAATTTATTTTTAAATTTTCTATAGGTTAAGCATGAAGAGCATTTCATACTTAAATACTACATAATAATAAATAAAAAGTTCTTATAAAACTAAACTATAAATAAACTAATATATTTTTCTTGGAATAAGGGACATATTTCAAGCATTTTTCCCAGCATGTAGGAGGCCCTGTATTTGATTCCTAACATGACAAGAGAAAAATTTTAAAATCCTTAGCTTGAGGTCTTTCTAGAGCCATAAAATAGACATATTTATAATTTTAAATTCTTCCTCATGCTGACATAAATGCATACCTCTTTGCTACTAGTTTTGATAAAATACTATTGAGATAAAATGAATTTTCAGTGTTTTTCTACTTCTCCTTACTATAATTAGATAATTTATAATTATAAAATGATATTAAAAAGTAAGATCCTCAAAGCACGGTGGCACACATATGAAATCGCAGAACTTGGGAGGTTGAGGCATGAGGATTGCTGTGAGTTTGAGTCCATCCTAGGCTATAGAAAGTACAAGGAGAGACCAGGCATGGTGGCATTCATCCTTATTCCCAGAGCTTGGGAGGAGAGGCAGACAGACCCAAGAACCATGACCTCTTTCAGTTAATAAGCATTGTGCAAAAATAACGCACAGCATATAGTAATAATGACAAGTATCCAAGGTGGGATTAATGGCTCCTCATTGCTTTCATGATCTTTAAAGCCAGAGTTCCATTGAAAGAATTGACAGACAAAACAAGTCCTACTGAAGGCATTTCAGTTTATCTTTTCCCAAAAAATAAGAACAATAGAGTTGTATAATCAGCTCAATATCAGGCACACACACAAACATATACACACACACACATAAATTTGTGTACCCACAAATAAAATTAAAAATAAAAATAAACAACATGGGGCTGGAGATCTGGCTCAGCTGTTAAGAGCACTGGCTGCTCTTCCAGAGGTCCTGAGTTCAATTCCCAGCAACCATATGGTGGCTCACGACCATCTGTAATGGAATCCGATGCCACCTTCTGGTGTGTCTGAAGACAGCTACAGTGTACTCATACATGAAATAAATAAATCTTAAAAAAATAAAATAAACAACGTAAGGATCACATAACCATTTTACTCACCAAGAATAGACCCAGATTTCCCAGGCCTAGCTCTCTGTGCCCATTTGTTTATATAACCCTGGCTTTAATTGAGCTATGCAAAAGCATCTAAAAATTTAAATAGTGCCAAATCAGGAAGTACCGAGTCATGCTTCCTAAATTCAGCATGAAAAAAATTTGCTACAGACTAGGATACATTAAAATAAAGACATTTGCTTTTGTCTGCTGTGCACAGCCTCTCAACTATATTCTGGAGTGTATTACTGATGTGCCTTGAGTAGCTGAGTTTTGTACCTGTGCCATTAACAAAGGATGTTTTCATTTTAACTTTTGATGGTTTTATATACTATTTATTACATACAATCCTAATGACATGGAATGGCTACTATACCTTTCTTCCTTTTCTTGGTCACCATCCCATTCATAATGATATATTTTTTCTTTTTTTTTGTTTTGTTATTTTTTTTGTTTTCGTTTTTTTGAGACAGGGTTTCTCTGTATGGCCCTGGCTGTCCTGGAACTCACTCTGTAGACCAGGCTGGCCTCGAACTCAGAAGTCCGCCTGCCTCTGCCTCCCAAGTGCTGGGATTAAAGGCGTGCGCCACCACTGCCGGGCGATATATTTTTTCTAATATGCTATTTTCCACACCAACACTCTCCATTCCCTCCCTACGGGTCCTCAGCACCAACTATAATTAGATTACTAGGATTATTTTCTCCACTCTCTGCTCATATGTTTCACTGAAAATACATTAGATAGTTTTTATTTTTCTGGAAATACTACTGGTTTTATTTATAGTGTTGGGGTCCAGGAGTTGCCCCAAAACCACATAAACAGGGATGGTTTACTGAATGCACACCCTAAGACTGATTGATCAGGGCCAAAGCTCAGAATTTGTGATCAGAGGCTGCGACCCCAAACAGTTTTCGATGCTGGAAGTGCTGCCTGGTGAGCTCCTCATTCCTTGTTTTATAACTGGTTAATTTACACTTCTTTAGAGCACACTGCCTGATCTATATCCTTGTGTTTGTTTGGTCTACAAAGTTGTTTCTACAGGCAAGAACAATCAAATCTAACAGGTATTTACTGACAAACAAATCTGAATCCAGAGCTAAATGCAAATACCCAGAACTATTTATACTCCAGCGTGCTCCTGACTCATGGTCTAACTCTCACAGCACAGATCTAATCATTCATATTTAACCAGCCTTTGTTCTCAACAGAGTATTTTCAACTACAATGCTCAACTGTCTCAATAACCCCTTCTACTCTTCTCAGTGATTTTTCAACTGTGCTATTAGTGACCAAAAAGTGTTGACCATCGAACAGCAAGATGACTGAGCAGGTTAAGTAAGACACTTGCCACCAAGCAGGATGACTTGGGTTTGATAACCAGGACCCACATGGTAGGAGCAGAAAAACAACTTCTGTGAGTTGTCCTCTGACGTCTACATGTGCACCACAGTATGTACACTCATGCACACACACAGAGATGCACAGACACACAGATACACACACACACACACACACACACACACACACATGCATGTATATATGCATAGATAAGCAAATGTATTTTTGGAAACAAAGGAAGTCCTGGTCATGGAAATGCAGCTTGACTTCTCACCCACTTGTAAAAACTAAGAAATTAACAGGCCAGAAATAACACCATCCAGAAAGCTTACACCTGCCATGTGGCTCTATTTGAGGTGACACAAAGGAGAAAACATACAGGTATTTAGTAATACAGATGGTAGCAAAAGAAAAATGATGACAAAAGCTAGAAAGGAAGGAAGGAAGGAAGGAAGGAAGGAAGGAAGGAAGGAAGGAAGGAAGGGGAAGGAAGGAAGGAAGGAAGGAAAAAGAGGAAGAGGGAGAAGGAGAAGGAGAAGGAGAAGGAGAAGAAGAAGGAAGAAAAGGAGGAAGGAAGAAAAGGAGGGAAAGAAGGAAGGAAGGAAGCAAGCAAGCAAGCAAGCAAGCAAGCCATTGTGGCTTCAGTCCATGCAGACTGCCTCTTAGAATGATTTCCCACAGCTACATAAGAGAAAGCAGCTAACAGGCCACCAAGGGGAAGTGATCGTCCCTCATGAATACAAAAGCTTTACTGAATTGTTTTCTACCTTGGGACTTATGGCAAAATGAAGTCCTCAGATTCATTAAAAATACTTTTCAATTACCAAAAAACTACTTTTTTTAGTCAGGAGTTTATTAAGTAGACTGGACTCAAATTCTGTAGTCTTCCTGCTTTAACTTTTTAAGTGCTGATGTCACAAACCATCACACCAAGCTGCTGGTTACTTTTGAATGAAATCATCTCAACTCCCATATACACACACAGCAAGCAGACACCAAAATATCTACTTAATATTTATTTTCTAGATATACATATCCAGGTAGGTCAAAAATAAGCAAATACAACAAAAGCCCAAGAAAGAGAGCCACAAAAAAGTAAATCACTTGTTCCTGGTCCTATCTCTAATGCACCTGTTAAACTGTGTAACAGTTTTCATCAAATGTCTTGCCTCTGTGTAAAAGAAATATCATTCTACCAAATAAATATTGATCTATCTATTTACCTATTATCTATTTTCCATCTATCTGTCTATCTATCTATCTATCTACCTATCAGGTTTTGGAAGCAAACCTTTTCTGTATAAGAGCCCTGGCTGTCTTGGAACTCTGCAGAACAGATCACCTTAAACTCACAGAGATACTTCTGCCTCCTGAGTGTTGTATTTTAAAGCATGTAACACCATGCCCACCTCCAAATAAATATTCCTTATCACTTCATAACCTGGGGCTTCCCAGTGTCAGGCTAGTTTTCTTGACAAAATATTGCTCATTAAATATATGTAGGCTATTTAGTAAGATATTAAATAAAAAGGAACAGAATTAAGGATTTTCCAACACTAATGACAATTCTAATACACTAAGCTCTGTTATACAAGGTGCTTATATAGAAGAGAAAAAGAGGAGTAAGAACAGGATGTAGACACCTCCTCAAAGGATCCAGCATGTAGATGAAAAGCAATAGCCAAAAGCTATTTACAGATTCAATGCAATCCCGAGCAAAATCTCCATCTCATTTGTCACAAAAAAGGAAAGGAAAGGAAAGGAAAGGAAAGGAAAGGAAAGGAAAGGAA
>NW_021627982.1:0-64893 GCF_004785775.1 Grammomys surdaster
TGGGAAGCAAACCTTTTAGTAGTTTTGCTTAGGGATAACCCTAATTAAGAGCTCTAGTTATGATTTGAGAAACCTGTTTGGGGTTGAAGTAAGTAGAAAGATCAGCACCTCCATGTCTTCCCGAACTTGTTCCTGCTGGTCCCTCAGCTCTCCAAAAGCATCAATAATAAGACCTGAAAGTTTAAATACAAAGGACAAAATACCTTCATCTGCACCATGATCTTAGGGGGAAAATGGCAGAGGTCATTCTGATTTGTCAAAACAGCGAGTTATCAAGCTGCGCTAACCACTTAAAGCAAACTTAAAGGGAGAAAGCTGCATTCTCAATCACTTGGTCCTGGTTAACCAGTTCTCACTACTTTTCCTCTTGTGCTTCAGTGCTGACGGCTCCATGCCCTTAACTCCTTCCTCTTGCTTCTGAGCTTTCACCCTTATACATCAGTGCTACATCTCAGCATGACGCAAACTAAACTCATCATCATCTTTCCTCCTTCAGCTCCTAGGAAGCTGTTGACTAAAATATCAGCACCTTTCTCTTTGCTCTAAAAGACAATAAGACATGTCATAGTTTTACATCTCCTTTCTCTTCTGCTTCCCTAGCTCACTGAGAACAAAGAGTAAGGCAAGCCACAGGGGACATCTAGGAAGGGATGAAGACAATTTAAAGTGAGGCACATTCTGTGCACATTCTCAAATTTCTTGGAATTGTCTGGGTGGTGCTTTGGCTCTGTATATATGAGACATCACAGACAACGAATGCTTAGGTTGTTGCTAAATTGACAAGTTAGATGAGTTAGAAAAAAACTTCTGTATAAAACAAATCACCTGATGGATCTAGAAAAGCAAAGCAAACTAGATTTATTCAACCCAGCTCCTATGTACTCCAGTTGACGACCATACCTTGAATGATGGCCAACAAGATGACAATGACGAAGAAGAAGAAGGTAATATCAAAGACGATACGATACATTTCATAAGGGTCACCAGCGGGGTCTTCAATTTCGTCACCAATGCCGCCACCTGCTCTCACGCCCACATACATGTGGAAGAGGTAGCACTGGGGAAGATGGTGGTTGCAATTCAGGTGACAGGTGCATAGCTCTCAGGGAGCATCTTCATTGTGTGCACTACGGATCTAACCATGGCAGCCCTGAACTGGACGCAGGGGCCTTCAGTTATGCTGGCCTCTGCTGTCCACTGCACCCAGCTTGCCGTCTACCAGGATGGAAAGATTCTTACATTTTTTGAAAACCTGCTTTGAACTGAAGTGCATATAATAGAAGGGTGTTAAGGCCTGAGGAGTGTGGCATATGCCACCTCACAGCTTTCCCTTGTTGAATTTCAATGGTGCCAGCCTGGTTTTTAGGCTCTTTTTACTTCTCCTTTATCTTCAGTGTATTTGCCAAGGATTTCTGTAGAATCTTAAGTATGAGATGAACATCCCTAACCTGAAACCAGAATATTTTTAAACATAAAACTGGTCAAATGTTGTCATGACACATCACATGAAATATTCAACACCTGACTTTGTGTGATGAGCCATGGTCAAAAGTGTTGTAAATACACTGTGGAAAATGAACTCTCGGACATTGGATGTAAAATATATAGGGAGCAAATGAATTTCATGTCTATGTTTTAGTCCTCCTCTTAAGACATAGAGCATATTCACATACCACCATCACCCCAATTGGAAACACTTCTGGTCCTAAGAATTTTGGATAAGGGACATTCAACACACTGAACCTGCAATAGATTTTGGCACATGTGTCTGTGCTATCTAAGCACTGCTTCAGCCAGCCAGGCGCCCCTCTCCTTTCGCCTCACCAGAAAGGGCAAATGCAGAGCAAGGAGCATCCTGACACAGCTGCCAGTTCCACTGGTTATCTGATGAATGAGTGGAATTGCTGTCCTGTGAGGGTCCATGTACCAAGACAGCATACTGGGTGTTTTAGCCAATAAGCATGACCTGTTCATAGAGAAATGCTCACAGACCTATACCTAGCATGTCTTTCCCTGAAATTAGGCCATGATAAACCGTAGAAGATGTTGCTGCTATGTCTACAGTGTGTGCCCCCCAAGCTGTGCCTGTCTTCCCACTAGGGCCTAGCAGGGACCCCATTCATCCGACAGACACCCCCTATCCTGCTGTACCAAGTTCTTCAGCCTTCCGTATCTGTTTTTAGCGGATGGCTGAAATGAGGATCTGATCCTTGGAACTTTGCTCCCAATTTTCAAGCATGAAAACCAAAGCTTTCCTGCCATAAAGTTTAGATGTGCTCACTCACAGTCTGTCTAATCCTCGCCCCAAAGTGAGAGAAGTGTTGGTCCCCATTGGCTCCCATGATGTGATGACACCCACTCCCATCCCCTCCAGCTTCCCAGGACACTTCCCTCTTCTGGATGGACGACATGATGACACCTAGTCTCTGTTCTGCCCAATGCCACAACCGTTTGTTCCACCAGCCACCCCGATGTGGCTTTTCTTGACCAAGGCAGCTGTGTGACCATGGCTGGTACGTGCTCACCGTCATCATGTCGTCACACTTCATATCCGGCTCATCATCATCTTCACTTTTGTTGTAGAACTTTCGGAAGAAGTTGAAAGCCACCACAGTATAGAGGTAAACAACCACAGCCAGGAGGCCAACAGTCAGAACCAGCTGAGGGCGAGAGGACAGATGCAGAGGAGTGGAATTTCTGCTCTGAGAGGCCCCTGGGCCCTCCAGGAGTAAGGGAGACCATGATGTGTTCTGACTGCTGGTAGAAAACAGGCTGACCACAGAGGACCAGCTTCTCAGGAGAAAAGAGTTCATGGCTGGAGTGTTCAGGGCTGAATTGTGTCCTCCCTGTCATTTATGTGTGGAGTCCTAACCACTCAGGATGTGACCATTTGGAGACAGTGTTTAGAGAAGTTAAGCTAGAATGAGGCAGTAGGTGTGGTCAGTCTTTTCTATGTCACTTCTAAGAGGAGATTAGGAGCCAGATGATGTGAGACACATGCACACAGGACAGTGGCGTGTAATGGCAACCAGAGCATAGCTGTGCAGGAAGCAAGGAGAGAAACCTCAGAGGAGACCAACCCATTAGCACTTTCATATTCCACTTATATCCTCAAGAGCCGGAAGTCATAGACTTCCATAGATGAAGTCACCTGTCTAGTATTGAGTTAGGCAGCTCCACCACACTAATGCCTGGAGTATGGTTTTGAACAGAGGTCAAGCGCGGATGTACTTGTGAATCCACGCGATGGTTCTGTAAGCCGAGTGCCATTGTGCTTACAGAGCTTTTCCAAGGCTTCCACTCTAAAGCTGCTATTGAGAAAACGGTTTTCTCAGACTTGTAGTATCCCTCAGTGGTATCTTATCACAGCAGTGAACCACATAATCACCACAGCTTTGAGTTATTGGAAGTATTTGAAGTTATTGCAAAGATTACAATGTTGAGCCAAGAAACCTGCCTAGGCTCACTGTGGTGTAACAGCACAGGTTTACTTCCATGCTACATAAGGAGGCCAGAATTCAGTAGCATGAAAGAGGAGTCCAAAGGACTTGCCTCTCTGGCCCGTTCCAGAAGGGACTAGATACTGGGCTGGAGAGAAGATGAATAGTGCAGATATTTGCCTTTGAGAAACTGTAAAAGAGGGAGTGGGTACACATGCTAAGGTAAGCACCAAAATAGATGTATTGCTGGCTTCCTGAGGGATGAAGTTACTCAAATCTTGAAGAACAGAGCTCATGGGAAGTGCTTTAGAAGGGTGGCAGAACTGGGGTTTCATACCAAAGGAAAGCAAAAGGATTGTGGGATCTACACTCAGCCACATACCTACCAGCTCTGTCGTCTTGGGGCAACACAGTCTCTCAGCTTGCATTCTCTGAGATTACCATCTAGCAAAGTAGTTATGACTCAATACCTGAGGTGTGGCAAAAACTTGGCACATTTTAACTTTCCTGTATTTCTGTCCCAAACAGAGGTTTAGAATTATAATGAAGTATATGTCCCATACATACTTAACTGTATTAGGGAGGAAGAAAACAATGACCAGTTTAGATTTGCAAATATGGAGAGCCCATTAGAGGTTTTTTTTTAATATGTCTATAGTCGTTGCTATATCCAGTCTTCTATATATGGTTCAAGTTAATTCTTTCTTTAGCCATGTAGATGTGCACATTGTGTATATATGGATATTATGTGTAAATGTATAAAAAAGTATACCTGTTAATTTACTATTAGGAACACATGTCAGAAGTACCTGAGATGTATGTTCATGTATGTGTATGTGTGTGTACTTATATATGTATGTAGTTGCTATCTCCCAGGAGGTGAATTAGAGCCATGGAGGAAGGGGCAGGTCCCGAAGGTGAAGTGATTCTGATAGGTCCATTAATTTGCTCAGCAGCATATCCTTATTCTCCTAGGTGGTTCTGACTTTAAATTCCATCTTCAGTTGGCTATAGTTTTACAAAAACAGCTGTTACTAGTTCAAATGTTTGGCCAAGAAAGAAACTTTCCACACTATGATAAAATTCCTGATGCACTCAAATATACTACCTTCTTTTTTCTTTCTGTTTTCTTTTCATTTATATACACTCTGTTCTAAGTTAGTATAAACCCAATACCTGTTTGCCATTGTGAGTTACAGATGACAGGATTGTCCTCAAGGTCTTAAAGCCCATTGCAATATCCAACAGATGAGCAGCAAAGAAGAAGTTGTTGTAGTGGCCCAGGACAGACATGGTTGTGTACCAGGCAAGGTAGAGAAAGGACTGTAAAAATGGGAGAAAATTGTCAACTTTTCAGGAATTGGTAATATGATGGACTCATTAAACTATCTTTCCCTCATCCTGGGGAACAATATGAAGAAAAAGGTGCATAGGTACTGGGGTGCTATCAGTTGTCCCAAGGTCTTCCAGTGGAGACCCATTCATGTTACACTATTATACAAAGAACCTTTGGCACCACTCAGGCTCCTGATCTGTGATTACCCAGGGAGGCTGCCAAGAAAGTTCAGGACTGGCTTATTCCTTGTGGCATCCAGTGAGATCCCTGACTTGGGGTATAAGATCTTGTTTGTTTGTTTTCTGGTACTATACTTACATTGTCAGTGAAAACCACCCCTAGCTTCCAAACATGGTACTTCATGTCGATGGAGCTTAGCCTAAAGAGGAACAATAATTTCATAACTTATAAATGTCAATGTTAGTTTAAGTGTTTATTTAATAAAGGGGAAATTTTCTTAAGGTTAATAACATAAATACAGTTTTGACTTTTTAATCAAGTTATATAGATTTTCCAGAGACACAGAACAGTTTGAATCATGCACCTAAAAACCTTACTCTTTGGGACATAAAATAGCCCATGAAATCCTTGAAAGTAGTTCTTTCCTAATTTGTAAGAAAACAAAAAGACATGCATGTACTTTCCCCTCTAGCTCACTGGAGAGGAATGGGAAACAAAGAATTTATCTTTGCCACTTGGACTTGAGCTCCTCAGATCTGTACCATGACACCAGAGATGCCGCCTCTGCTTTGGCCTCTTCTACTGGGCTAAAGTCAAGGGCATTTTTGTCCAAACCCAGGAGTTCAGCAATGCGCTCTGCTCCATAGAGATCTCCATACTTGTTGATCACCTAAGGCAGAGAAATAAGATCATGGGCTGTGGCTGGACACACCACTCAACATTTCTCTAGCTTTGAGGTCTTTGGAGCCTTGTTACACTTTTTTAAAACAAGATACCATTCAAGACTGGCAAGAAAAGGAAAAAGGAACCCCTAGAGAATTCTAAAGGGACAATGACAATTAAGTGGAGATGTCCTTTGAAGCTAGTGTCTCTTCAGAGAGAAAAAGCCTAATGTGGAGAAAGCGGCGCAGGCTGTGTGCAGGTGCTGAAGGCAGATGGGGATGAGAGCAAAGCGGGAAGGCCGCATGTGCAAACCCTTCTGTGGCTGAGTCTCCTCCAGGCACCTTAAGCCTGACAGCACATTTACTCATATTAGTATACGGATAACATAGATATCACCCCTCCCCCACCCTGACAAGGCATACCTTTCTCTTCACAAACTTGTCCCAGTAGTTATTGGGAAAAGATCTGAAAACAAAGATAAAAAGGACAGGTTCTTAGTTACTAACTTCAAGGCAAACACATCAAGAATGTCTCAGTTTGAATGTTCAAATCTGTAATCTCAGGTTTCTGTCCTGTTCACTGAGACTTCAAACCATGATTGAAATTCAGAGTCATCCCAGGGCTCCTTCCTGCCTTATAGTTCTACTGCTTTGTATCAACTCTGAGACACTTGGAAAGCCTCTCTAGTTTCTATCTCAAAATGTCTGTTAAAAAAAGAAGTCATGATGGTGGGCTAGCAAGAGACATATGCTGTTGGTTTTTTGTTTTGAAAACCCATCCTGCTTTGCACACTCCCTTCTCCCGCTATCCTGGTATCACACTCTTGGACAAGTCTCTACCACAGCCAAGTGGGCCTCCTGAATCACTTCTGCTGTTCCTCCAGGGACACAAATCTAGCTGTTTCTTGACCGTTCTGTGGATTCCAATATACAACAGAAACAATATTCAGAAGAAAATGTCTGCTTCCCATTCCACGACTGACAGTGCCTGGGGAGATGGACCAGTGTAGGTTGTCCTGGGATACATAACAAGCTCTTTTACACTCTTGTTTCCCAACCAGAAAGCGCTTTGGTTAATTTATAGAGGGATTCTATTGACCCCATGTTTCTCCATTCACTTTCTATTACCATGTACTCCTGTGGTACCTACTTCCAGGACTCAGATTCTTCTCCTAGAGGTGGTATCTTGTTCCATAATATACCAACCTCCCCTGAGACATTATGTTTCTCTACCTGGAATATTTTCTAGTTCTATTCCAATTTTTTTCTCATTGAAATTAAGAAGAAAACAAAGATAAAACTGTCTTTTTTTTGGAAATGGTAGCAAAAATGTTTAAAATGTATTATTTTTAGCCAGAATGAACTAGAATGAACGTCCCTGGGAGGGTTTCCCATAGGCTATGGCTAGAGCAGGACCAGCCCTTGTGGTATGAGTTCTTACTGTTTTTCTTTACATGAGTCATTCTTTGTGGGTTTGGGTCACTCAGCAGGCGCCAATGCTACAAAGACCACCAGCCCATGATAAGAAAGTGAAACCCTCTCTCCATCCAAAGAGGTGACGGTCTTGAGGGTAAAAAGTTTCCTCACAGATTTGTTTTGGTTGCTGTTAAACTTGTTTATTGGTTTTAATCATCTAATTGCCAATTAAAATCAAATGCTGATATTGTGGAATAAAATGCTAATAGGCATACTTATAAGATGAGAAGTATTTTTATTCTTTTCTGTATGCATTGCTGCTTGATTTTTTTATGCACCATGTTTAGAATCTACAAGACTAAGAAGAATCAAGCCATCTTTCCTCTGCCATCTTGATACTTCCCCGTCCCTTCCCCTGGTTTGTTTTGTCAGGCTTTGTTTTTGTTTTTGTTTTGTAGGGTTTCAGTACATAGCCCTGGCTGACAAAGAACTCACCACATAAACAAGGCTAGCTTCAAACTGAAAGATATGCTTACAACTGTTTCTAAGTGCTGGGATTATACATTGGTTCCTCATGATCAGCCTCCTTCTCTCCTATATACAAATACACCTTGGTCTATTGGTCTTGGTATTGTCTGGAGTAGAATGTGTCTAATCCCCTCACTAGGGCTAAGGTCAAGAAGTTTCTTGAAGGTAGAACATACATTTTTATTTGGCTACACGCTTTAAAATATGGCCTACAGAATAGACCTGCAAGAAAAAAATGCTTAAAGGATAGACTGAAATCCTTAGCCTCTTTAGTTATTAGGGAATGTATGACAAGGTGCCATTACATCCCTGTCACCAAAATCATGTGACACTAACAAGTGCTGGCAACAGGTAGAAACTCTCTATATAGCATTGTTTAAACTGTATACTGAAACAAGTATTTTCCATAGCCTACTCTTGAGCAAATTTCCTTTGGAGAGACAGGCTCTTCTACTTGTGCACAGATAAAGGGATTTTATGGCAGTGCTGTTTATAATATTGGGAACCAGAACCAGCTGAAAAAAATCTACAGTCAGAAAAATGGATAAATACTATCCTGTATATGCAATTCCATGGAAAATGTTACAATTTGGAGGACAACTTGTCAACACAGGTGACTTCGCTGAGGATCAGAAACAACTTATAATGATGAATAAAGATCCTCTGAGAGTATACCTTACATAGTATGACAACTCCATGTTCACCAACTTCAGAATATTTAAAGTAAATAATATGTTTAGGAACAAGGAACAGGCTAAAATGTAAGTTAAAAAAAAAAGATGGGTCCATAAGTGGTAGCACTAATAACTAATTAAAGATTAATATCATTAACCACTAGTGGATATTAGTGAATATGTTAGGTTGGGGTTGGGGGGAACATGACTGGAAGGGCTTTCATGGTTGTAACAGTGTCCTAGTTTAATCCTGTGGCTGGCTACACTCTATTAAAATACCCATGCCTACTTTATAGGTACTTGTGTATGTGTGCCTCATAGTATAAAACAGGAAAACTCAGAGTGGATAATAGGCACTAAGACCTAGTAATTCTGTGTAGCACAATAGGACAAATAATAGCCTACTACAACTAATTATCAATTCAAAATATTTAGAGAAATGGAAAGGTTTCTAGTACCAGAAGTGATGGTATTTGAGTACATGGAAATGTCAATTACTCTGACTTGATAATATACATTACATACATGTGTTGAATTACAACACTCTTCCTATAAAATAAGTAAATACTACATTATGTGTCATTTAATTTAAGATAAAACTGTAAGAAGAAAAAAGGTATCTGTGCATGTGGTTAAGTGAGTAAAGCTAATAACAGAATTGCCCTATCCCATGATGCCTCTGCTGTGAAAAGAAATCAGCATTTACAACAGTTGCTCTATTTATGGATTTCCCTGCTCATACATAAGCAGGACTGGCTGATCTTCTCGTTGGAATGCTGTAGTGCATTATTTCATTGTGTTAGGTAAGATCTAGAAACAACTGCCTTTTTTACTAGCACTTTCACACTGTATCACATTGTTCCAGACTGACATGTCCTGGGTGACCACACAGAACTCTTCTCAAACTATTAGATTATTTAATGCTATCCAAAATATCTGTAACTTAATGGCAAAAGATGAGAAAATACAATTAAACCACTTTTGTTGTCTGTCCTTGTATGATGAGATGGGCAGGACTCACAGGGCAGGGACAGAAGTTGGATTTTTATTGCTCATGTTATTTTCCCCAAAGCCTTCCCATCCTAGAGGCTGATTAGTTTGGTTGTTCCTTTATAAACCCGCCTCTCAGTTTCCTTAATCATCTTTGATCAGGAAGTCATTTCTTCCCCTAGAATCAGGGTCATATCTGACATGTGTATCTTAATTGGAACAACTAAAAGCCTTCATGTGGTTTTCTTTGTTTATATGTTCACTCCTATGTTTTTACTCTCACTACAGTGCTTTATCTTGCAACTCTGATCACTGTGAATGGACTGGTATTAGCATGCCATTTTACCATAGTGATGACACAGATGCAGCTGCTTTTATAGAGTTGGAATGAGGGGCACTTACGGTGTGTTGATCACCAAGCGGTCCCACTGCCCCTTGATGTCATCTTCAGATGGCTGTTCAGTGATATATAGACCATCAAACTCCAGCTTCCTGGCAATTTCTTTCTCCCTTTTGAATACCACCAAAGGTACCTACAGGTGAGAAGACATTAATTAACTAAAGGGTTGTGTCTAATGCGCTTTTTCCCAGGACCTGTTATAACCAACCTTCCCAAGTAATGGCAGAAATACTTTGTACTGGGATTTGATGTATATTTTAAACATATGCATGTATGTCTGTGCACCATTTGCATACCATTGCCCATGGAGACCTGAAAAAAGCATCAGATCCCCTGAAACTAGAGTTACAGGTGGTTATGAGCTGCCATATGGGTGCTGTGACTCAAACCCAGGTCCTCTGGAAGAGCAGCATGTACTCAATACCTGTTGAGCCTTGTCTCAAACACCATACTGAGATTTTTAAGGTAATTCTAGTTGTAAGGCCAATGTTAAATCTCACTCCTTGGCCAATCAATATGCCTACCCCTCCAAAAGATGAGCTGATCTGAGCTACCCTTTAAGGTTAAGCAGTTGACACAGTAAGACATGCAAAAGTTCTGAAAAGACAATGTTTATATGAGTTTCTGGCCCGAAGGGATTTTTGTCTACTAGGATTCCCAGGCTTCGAACTGAACCAAGAAATAGAAAGGACAAGGAACTATTCTAGAACAGATTGGTCAGCTACAGGAATGTGTGGAAGTTCCCAACAGTTATCAGTGGTAAGGGTTATGTATATGTCATGGCCTAGAGGTTAGTGCATGAAATGTGTTTCCATAGTTACAGTGATGTAGTTCAGGGGATTCTGTGCATACTTGTTACATACTGACATTTTCTTCTTTGCATAAAGAGCTGCAGGGTGGCAGCAAGCTTGCTTCTTTCTGCTGTTACTCCCAGTCATTTTCATACACAATAGACTTGCTTATTTGTGGGTGACACATTTGAAGACGCCCAAAGAATCCCCAGAAACATGGATAGAACCAAACATATATGTACTATCTTTTCTGTTAGACATACATGGATTTGATGGCCTTTTCTATCTTAATTGCCTATTACACACTGGGGCTTTAATGTTTGAAGGCTGAGGTATATAGAATCAGCTCATATTTCTTTTTTCTCATCCATTCATGGATGGAAGATGCTATTACAATAGAGCTTAGAAATCTTTTCTGTCTTTTTTTTCTTCCCGTATTAAGAATGGACACACCTTCACTTGGACACTTTATGGCTTCTCTTTGGCACTGCAGAATTTCCAGTGTTAGTACTCTTGCACTTTAGATGCCACTATTAGGTAAAACAAGAATTACTTGAATATGAGCACTTTGCTACCTTGCCAGTGGAAGTGATATCTGAGAGGGCTAGATGACTAGCTTGTGGGTAGAGTATACAGTGTGAATACATTTGACAGAGGGGTGATTCATGTCCCAAATAGGACAGAATAGCATGACATATGATTTCACCCTACTACTTAAAATGACATAAAATTTAACATTTATTTGCTGCTTATTTATTAAATTTTTACTTGATATTTTTGGACTATAGTTTACTGTGTGTAGTTGAAACCATGAATTAATGGGGGATGTGATGGACATGGTACATAATTGTAAACTATTTTTTTTAAATAGATTTTCACTCTGTATTCCAATCTGGTCTGGAACTCATTATGTAGTCCAAGATGCCGCAAATTCAGGCCAATCCTCCTACTTCATCCTCCCAGGTGCTACGATCTCAGGCATAGAGCACCACACTCACCTTAATTTTTGACTAGATGTAGCAGCATGGCTATCGTGATGGTTAGTCTGCATTGTCAACTTGATCAGCTTTAGAATCACATAGGGACACAGAGTCTTGAGGGCATTCTAGAGAGACTTAAACTGAGGAGAGAAGCCCATCCTGAATGCAGGTGGTAACATCTCATCTGCTGGGACATGGGACTGAACTGAAAGAGTTAAGAAGAGGAAGCAAGCAGAATGCCAGCATTCCTCTCTGTCTCTGCAGTCCCCCACTCCTGCCACCACAGAGGCTGCCCTCATTGCCTTGCCTTCCCCGCCATGATGGACTGAATCCTCAAACCAAGAACAAAATAGATTCTTCCTTTCCCAACTTGCCTTTATTAGGTGTCTTGACATGGCAATAGGAAAAATTAACCAATCAAGTTATAAAGATAATAAAACCAGAGATTAATACAAACAGGGACAAGGAGCAATGCGATCACCTTAACTAATGGGATTTATTTAGAGAGGTCAGAGAATGCTGTTGAAATTCCAGGAAATAAGAAGCCAGAATAACTAGACCCTTTCTAGCAAAACAAACAAACAAACAAACAAACAAACAAAATAATTATTATAATTCACAGCCAGCCTGGGCATCTCATTTAATTAACTGGTAAAATCTTCAGGACTTTAGTCTCCAAACTATGTGTTCATTTTTTCCTTCAAAGGTTATTATATTCATACTCTGTTATTTCTGAGACAAAATGGCAAGAATAATTTGTAAAAAAAAAAAAAAGAAAAAAAAAAGAAAAAAGCTACTTCTTTCCCCCTGAAAACACTGAAGACCAATAATAAGAAGGTAGCAAAAGGTCTGATATTAGGGATAGCACACAGAGAGAAATCAGCAGCAGCTGCTAGCTCATGGATGACAAGGGTAGGGAAACAGATCTGTGGCCACTGTGCTGTCTGTTTGGAAGACTCTAGAAAACAACATGAACACCAAGACATAGTTAACTACTGATATCTGGGACTCCAAACATTCATCTTTGTCCTTCAAGGAGTTGTATGTCTTTTGCATTTTAATCCACAGTATCTTCTACAGGTCACCAGTATATCTGCATTTTGTCCCACAAGCTCTTGGGTTTCAGATCCAGAAACAGCAAAAATGCTTCTTGGTTTATAGTTGCCCATGTTCTGAGAATTTTTATACATATGAACTCATTCATTTTCCTGAAATGTCAGCTATTATTAGAATATTCACTTTTTCAGATGTAGAAACAGCACTAGGGAGGTTATATGGCACACAACTATGAGTTCAACCTAGACAGCCTGGCTCCAGAGTCCACACTTTAATAGTGACAGTGGCAGGCTCAGTAAGCAAGACAGCACATGTTCTCTGTAGAAGGGGGAATGGAGTTCTCACACAGTACTCTTTTACCAGGAGCAGAAAGGGACACAAAGAGAGGAATACATTTCTTAGATTCTTAACAAGAAGATGATAACTTAGTGTACAGTTGAGGCTATTTCCTATGTAATGTATCAAAGGGAAAATGTAACGGAAATAAAGTATAAAAAAATCAAAGTGATAGTCAACATTGATAGCCAACTTGACAAGACTTAGCATCACGTAGGAGAAACCTCTGGGTCTGTCTGTGAGGCTGTTCCCAGAGATGTTCAACGGATGAGGAAAGATACACCCTGACTTGTAGGTAGTCCCATCCCATGGGATTGGGGTCCTGAACTGAGTAAAAAGAGAAAGTGAGTGGAACCCCAGCATTTTCTCTTTTCTGTGAATGTCATGTGACCAACACCTTTCTGCTGTGACAGTGAGACCTCCTCTCCCTGCTGTATCTTCCTCATCATGGTGGACTGTACCCTCAAACTGTGACCCAAAATAAGACAAGCATCTTTATAGCAACAAGAAAAGTAACTTTTACAATCATGGTCTTGAAATGAACACAGAACACAGAATTGAATGATTGAAGATTGATGTACCTTTAGTGGTTTCTAAAGATCACCCAAATGAACCATGCTTCCTGATTCATGACTTGAGCAATCTCCAAACACAACTGTGAATCTGGCCCATCATATGACTTGCTTTAACAGTGTCCTGGAAGTGACACTGACAATGTGGCATTTCCAGGTCTATTTCTTAGAGGGTCTAGCAGCTTCTACCTCTGTGATCATTAGGAAAATCCTATGTTATTCATACAAAAAGTACCCTCTACTGCAGAGATTACATGGAGAGGCCATGGAAAGAGGGAGAAACTCTGTCTACATGAAAAAAGGAGGAGATAGATTCCCACTACTCCAGCTAAGACTCACTTCCTGACTGTTCCTCTGCTAAGGTGCTAGGCTCAGAAATATCTTTGCCATGCTCACCTACTTGAGCTCTCAAAAAGGCTGCAGACACAACCCTTTCCCAGGGAGCAGAAGAATGACTGATTGTGTCCCATCAGTCCACAGAATCAGAGAAAGAAAATGTAGGTCCTTCATACCAAGTTTGGAGTGGCTTGTTATGTAGCTAATTGAAACAGGAATGCAGCATTGAGATCCCAAATGGTCCCAGCCTAATGGAAAGGTACATTTATAAAAAATCCAATGGCAACTCAAAGATCACAAGAAGCTCTTGTGGCTAATTTTACTTGTGCCTTAGCCTGATGACTCAGATACTAAGAGGTGCCTGAAGTGCTTCTCCTACAGCAAGAATTAGCTTTTTCTATAGCTCACTTCACAGATTCTCATTCAAAAGCCTCAAGTTGGTGATTGAGATCCTGCAGTTGTACACAGCTCCTGGGTGACAGTACTTGAAATGTCCCACCAGCCTTACTCTCCTAGCATCTTAGAAGACTAAGTGCTGGTGGAACTAAAAAAAAAAAAAAAAAAAAAAGACATTTTTCTCCTCAAAGAGTCAGAAAAGAGTGCCAGATGGTTAGAATGCTCACCTTCAGGCAGTAATAGCCTACCACACAGACCAGAGAGATGACAGTGTGGACAATGGCCAGAGCACGCAGTGTTGGTGCCATATATCCAGTACTCTCCTGAAGGACAAAGAACACCATCGCTTCTTCCTCATCATCATCATTGAAGGAGTTCCACAGGTTTGCAACATCTTCTGTCTCTTCCTCTAAAGGTTCTTCAGTGACCTGCCCCAAGACACATACTCACAACCATCAGAGGGTGCCTAGGTCACTAGGCTCTTTCTCCAGAGTTTATGTTACTAATATATACATATGCTATCAAATGTTACTAATATATACATATGCTATCAAACTCAGCATTACCTGTGGAGTAAATGGGTCCTTTAGGTAACTTACTGATAAGAATCCCCAGTGTTTCTAATAGTTGCAAATAAGAATGAGGTAGAAACAAAATCTATCTCTTAAAAAGAAAGCAAAAAAATTAAATTATGGGCTTTTACTAGCTGTAATTCTATGACAAGAGAGAAGGCAGCAACAGGTCCATGTGGATCATAAGCACCGGTTATACACATTCCATATTTTGCATTCTTTCATTCCTGGATTCTCCTTCTGTTCCTACAAATGACTCTCAATTCTACACCCCTCACCCCAAGCTTTTATCCTGTCATTTCAAGTGCCTACTGGCTGTCTCCTCCTGGATAGATGGATTTTTCTTAACCTTAGTATGTTTTAAACCAAGCTACATACACCTTACTATAGACTACCACTCTTCTTCTATGGGAAAAAAAAACCTTACTAAACTGAAGGTTTCTATAGAGAAAATACTGTTTTGTAACAAATTGAATTGCTAGTTTTAATCAAGAATCACCAGAAAGTTTCTTTCTTTCTTTGTTTGTTTTAAAGCAGACTATGTCAAGGTTCTAGGATGGGTTTTACATGATGGCAACATGTAAGACCTACTCACCAATGTTCAATGTCTTCCATTATCATGAGGGGAACTTATGTTCCTAACTCTTACTAATTTTTCCTTTATGATAGTTCCTCGTATGTGTCAACAGGGATGGGTCCTATTCTTAGCTTATTCCTCAAGGAAAAACTGAATTCATTATTTATTTCAAAATGTTCCATAGTTCCTATCATGGCATCTAGCATACAGGGTATGCTCAATATTTAAAGATTAAACTGAATAAGAATACAAACTGTTGAAACAGCCCCCTAATTTGCTTTTCTTGTATTCTCTTCATGTCTCTACATTTATTCCATTGCTAAATACTGTACATTTTTTTTTTAGAGGTCAATATCTTAGAAAGTTCCTTGGACATTAACTTTTTGCTCTAATTAAGAGTAAAAGTTTGGTTGTAGTTTCCCCCCACATACGCATGCTCAGTCTGTTGTATATTAAGCCAATAACCCCTCAATGGAGTATCACCTTATAAAAAAGCAGGATGAAGTTGATAGCGAAGGCTACAAACAGAGCAAGGAACCTCAGGTTGTAGAAATTCCTGGCCAGGTAGTGCTGAAAAGAAAAGGACAAGCAGAGGTAGAAGAGCAGTGGGTAGGAAGGAGACAGCCCTTTCTGACACTGAAAGTTGTGCCCTGGGGAGAGCTTTACAGAGGATTCTATGCTTCAATTCCCACTCTTCCAGGGCCTTGCTGGCTTTGTAAGCACAGGTATGGTTGTTTGAGGTTGATTATTTAAAAATGGTTTAAGAGCATGTCTGAGGGAACATTACCATGGATCATGTCCTAATAAACCAGATCTCTCAACATACCACCAGCAGAGGGCCAAGCAGTCCCCGCCCCTGTACACAGTGCAGCCAGACTGTGGCCCAGAGTTCTTATCCTTCTCAGAATCACAGTCCTTCACCTACTTTTCAGAGTGCACCCTTCTCCATACTGCTGTGTTCCCTAGGAAACCAAGCCTTTGGAGGATGGACCCGTAGCTTCTGCGGAGAATTCGACACTGCCTAGGGGCTTCATTGATGGTGTCAGCTAACGTGTAGTCCTGATTGGGCAGCAAGTGGACCTCAAGGGGGCAACTTATCAGAAAAATAATGCACACACTATACTGAGGCTTGCTTGTACCTACAGTGACAATATTTGGGGGCTAGTTGAGTAACATAGCCTAATGCAAGAAACTTTTTGTCTATCCTAATAGATTGAACTACTGAAATTTTAGATCAGGATCAGCTGAGTCCCCACACAATGTACATAAATCTACTTGAGAGTGGTGTCTAGGTAGCCCTCCATTTTCTTCAACACAAGAGAAACAGGAAGAGGAAAAGAATGGGAATGAGGAAGTGGAAAAACCATGTCTAAGGAAAAGTGACACAAATAAATGTCCAGCTCTGAGGTCTGCCAGGCCAGCGCCTCTAGTAGGAAGGGACGAGGGCTGGAGAGCTCACCAGTAACTTAGTCTGATAAATCTCCAGCCCTTTGAAGAAGTTGGCCATGAAGGCTTCTGGCTTCTCGGCCTTCTGACCACGCCGTCTCGTCTTCTTTACTGTCACATCTGCCCACAGGTACTCTGCTTGTCCCTCCTCCTTGATTTTATCCTCCTTTTCTCTGTCTTCCATGCTGCAGGGGAGAGGGCTATTCAGCGTGTAGAAGAAAGGCAGGCCAAGCCTGCTCCTTATCAATCCATTCCGTGGGTGTGAAACCTATATTTAATGAGCAGTGGCCATTTTGATGATCCAGCGTATACATGGGTTATAATATGAGTTTGTGCTATTTTGGAATTAGACTTAACAACTCTTTTTATTTCCCATTTCAAAAAAATGTCCTTTCCTTACTAAGTAAGCCTTCTTAGGATTAGCAATGGTACCCATTCCTATAAACTTGGACAGGAATTAAATGTGGTGTCTGAAAGAGCAAAGCAAAGGCCTGCCATATAATAGGTATTTAATAAACACCACAGATTATCCACCATCAATATTATATGAAGTTGCTAAATGTGGATATTTGATAACTGTCCAGTCAATGAAACTCTGATGTACTATTGAAATTATAAAGTTAATAAGTGTATATTATAGAGCTGAGGCAAAAAAGGAGGAGGAGGAGGAGGAAGAAGAAGAAGAAGGAGGAAGAGAAGGAGAAGGAGAAGGAGGAGGAGCAGCAGCAGCCGCAGCCAGGCCTTATAGAGTACCTGCACTGGTAGAAATCAGGTTTTCTATTTATGGTAGCTGTAGACTGGCAGCTGCCGCCAAGTATTAACTACCACAGGAAACAGAATAGCCCACACCACCAGGAACTCACTCGGCCTTCTCAGATTCAGCTTTTCCTTCAGCTTCATGCACTGCTTTCATCTCTGCTGCCTAGATCAAAAATAACAAAAGGTCAAGGGTTCCTCAGAGAAAAAAGTCCAGGATGAGCCTTTTCTTTCTGGTTATAAGTCCTAATGGCTTTGTGGCACCCCCTACCCCCATCTCCCATTACTGCTTCTGTCAGGGTTGCAGAATGTAAAGTATCTTGCTGCACATCAAACCTGCTGCTCCTGAGAGATGCCAAATCAGAACTTGTTGACTGCCTCAAATCCCTAATGATAAAAATGTTCCAGGCATAATCTGACTCACTGATATAATAGGCTATCAATAAATAGTAATTATTGCCATCAACATCATATGAAGTTGTTAAGTATTAGTGGTTAGTAACCTTTCCAGCTAATGAAACTCTGATTTATTGGGATTATAAAGTTAGTAAGAGAAATAGAACATATCTACTCTAGAGCTTCAGTAAAATGGAATATATCAGAGCTTATATTACAGGAAACATTGAAATACTGCCTCATAAGACTTCTTCTCATGCATTATATTTGCTTTTCTATGCTTTCACTGAATCAACCTATGCACCATGAATGCTAACCTAATAAAAGTTGGAAGCAGGTGAAGGTGTCAGATCATTATGTTCAAACTCTACATTGCAGACTAGAAGTCCTCTTGGTGACTAAACCCTGAAACACCCATCTAAGTCTCAAGTTCACCATACCTGGTCAATCTGGAATGTCATCATAATCCTATCAGAACCAGTGTTAATGCAGTGTTATTACCTGTGCAAACCACGCCAGTGCTGATTGCAAAATACAGTTAGAGTCATTTGGGAGTAAGGACAACAAACTGGAATTAGGCTTACCTGTGCTTTCCTTTTCTTCCGCACAGTACTCTCTAATGTTGGGGGTTCGTCCTTGCCGATAATTTCAGAGAGGTCACCTAATCCCACCTCAGGCCCTTGTTTTAAGCCACCTTCTTTCTTTGAGTGGATTCCAAAGAGGTCTGACATGATGTCCGTATCTCCCGCCTCACCCTTTACAAAGTGGACCAGCTCAGTGGTGATCCTCGGCTCAGTCACTTCTACCCTGTCAGTCTCTATTACATCATCATGGATCCCAAACTGGGTGGGGTCAGGCATGTCACCTAGGATCTTAGTCACTCTGATGTTCTTTGCCCCTTCTACAAGGCCCCCTCCAAACACTGTGTTCCAGAGGATCTGAAAGATTCCTCCCAAGATAGAGAAGAGCAACTGAAAGAGGCCCACAAACAGCATCCAGAAGAAGGAGAAGAACACCTTGACCAGCTCCTTTGCACTCATCTTTTTCACATTCCTATATTGTTTCCTGAGGTTCTTCAAGGTTACCCTCTTCAGAAACTTGGTGACATTTTTCTTTACTGAGGCA
The DNA here is from genome assembly GCF_004785775.1 of Grammomys surdaster. Lineage (NCBI taxonomy): Eukaryota > Metazoa > Chordata > Mammalia > Rodentia > Muridae > Grammomys > Grammomys surdaster. Next base: position 18,966 of record NW_021627982.1, read on the forward strand.
TAGGCCATGGCAAATGCAGAGGCCGACTCAAAAGACTTATTTTCCTCCTCCCCCTCAATTTCTACCGAATAAGCAGAGTCTTCATCCTCTTCCTCTTCCTCTTCTGGCCTGTCAGTTGAGTCCGATTCTGAGATCTGAGATGCTAATTGCATCTCGAAGATTGTATCCTCACAGAAGTTTACAAACAGTTCCATCTTCTCTTGTTCTCCGCCTTCGTTGACAACATCAAAGATGAACTGCCGCTTAGATTCCTTCACTTGAGGCTTTTCCCACTGAGTTCGACTGGATTCACTGATCTCAAAATAAACACGCTCAATTTTCTTGGCCCCACCCATGATCTCGATTCGACCCAGGTATGGTTCAAAGTAATTTAGCACACTTTCAGCTGGGTCCAACAGACACTTGAGACGGGAATCATTGGGCATATGTTCAGAGAGATTTGTCAATAACACTGCTACATTGAACCCTATGTCCTTGGCTGGCTCATGGAACCTCTCTACAAAATCCATATAATTAAACATGTCATTCTCATCAGCCTCTGTACATGAAAGGAGAAAGTCGATTTCTGACTGTGTATATTGCTTTAGACCTTCCATGGCCTTCTGAAATTCTTTTCGAGAGATGATCCCTTTGCCATCTGGGTCATATTCTTTGAAGGTGTCTGAGCTGGTTAAGTCTTTAAGTTTCAAGAACATGTCAAAGAATTTCAAGATCATCTCTACATTAGTAGACGATTCTACCAGCGTGTCAACCATCTGCTTTCCAATAGTCCCATTTACCACATTTCCTGTGAGGCAGGTTCAAAAAGACATACAAATATATAAATGAACCCACGTTATCATGCGACTGGACAGGCAGCTATTTTTAGAAGACTCATGTGCCAAATTAGTCACTTCATTTCTGACCATAATGATTTGAAAATAGGAGAGAGCAGCAAGCCATAACAACTATCCCACCAGGAGCCAAGATACAAGAAACCAGGGCAAGAGGGAAATGGCCACACCATGGCCTTGTTTCTGCCCTGGAGCCTATGAGGGTTTTATTATTAGATCTCTGGGAATACATAGGAACACATGACATCCCTTTGATCCCCTTTGACCTGGGAGGGTGCCCAATTAGATGGCTGGCATACACACTGGCAGCCAGATGTGTTGAAAAGCAATGGGGAGAGGGAGAGGATAGGGAGGGGCAAAGCTTGGAGGTTTTCCCCAGTTCATTCTGGCTTTCCTATTGACATCAAATGAGTTGGTTTCAGGCTTTGTCCATCAGACCATGTGCCCCTCACTCATTTTTTTTTCTTTCTGAAAATTTGTCATTTTAACCGATGTCTTATGACATCACTGACCTTCGAGAAGGATAATCTGTGTAATTAGTAAGGTTAGTGCTCAGACCAATTACAATTGTGTGAATGCCTAGTTATACCAAACAGCCCAACCTTCCAGGAGGGACAGAAGCATCACCACCATGTCCTGAAGGAGATCCAAGAGTTCCTTCAGCAGCTCGATCTGACTGGAATCCTAGAACAGAAACAGGAGATACCCCTGAGCTATCTGATCCCTCAGCAAAGTCCAGGGTAGTGAGCAAGAAGGGCCTGCTCTGGAAAGGTCAGGTGAAGACTGCATCAAGGCAGGAATGAGCTCCCTTCCCGATGTGAGTGAAGGTGGCTTAAAATCACTGCCTGGCGTGCAGGGATACTCACTCAACACAGCTCCTTCACGTTCTGCACAGTACAAATGCAGCAGATATACAGACTGTTACTAAAAGCTACCTAACAGCCCCATCCACTAAGAAAACTTTCAGGTGCCTTCTTAAGTTTATTTGTTGTTTTCTGTACTGGAGAACAACCTATCATGAGCTTCACGGGAGATGTTGTTTCAATCCAACAAAGGGAACATTAGATTACCAAGTAGATTCTCCTTTCTTTCTGGATTAGGTTACCCCAGTTGTAGCTGGTGGTGATCAGGGTGCCACTGAATCCTTAAAATAGTATTTAAGCATGCTATTCCTCTGGATGGCATTGATGTACTGTTTGGTTTTAATACAAGCAATACAGGCAGAGTATTGTTAAAACTACCTCTGTGCTGCAAACCCTTCAGCATATACAGGACGATATGTGAAAGATCTTATCTAAGGGTGAAATTAAAACTAGAAAATGATGCTTGCAAGAATAAACTGAAGGCAATTATTTATTCACTTTAGTTTTTCTTTTTGAGACAGGGTTTCTCTGTGTAGCCCTGGCTGTCTGTCCTAGAACTCATTCTGTAGACCAGGCTGGCCTTGAATTCAGAGATCTGCCTGCCTCTGCCTCCTGAGTGCTGAGATTGACAGCCCGAGCCACCATCTATCAGTTTGCAGGTAATTTTTTTAAAAAAAATGTTCTCTGGGTCATACTTGTTTCACTGATTCTCTATTTCTCTTGTCAAAAGCTTTGTCTAGCCAGTCAGTTTCCTGAGGAACTTTCTCCTACCTACTGTGTGTCACAGCTCTACTGAAAAAAAAAAAACCAGTAACAGCAACAACAACAGCAACACTATAGCAGGACAGACTATTAGAGCTGAGAAGAGACCTCAGAGTCCCTTCTAACCCTGGATACTTTACAGATGATGAAACCAAAAGCCAGAAGTGGGGGGGGGAACTTTCCCACTGTCACTGATGAAGAAGAGGTGGCAGAGTAAGGGGTCTTGTCTCCAGAGCCTCTACACCACACTGTCATGGTTGACACAGACATGGACATGTTACTGCCAAATTAATAGTCCCTCCAGAACTCTTTTCCCATAAGGCCAGAGTCAAAAGGGGAAAAAAAATGAAGGGTCAAACAGCACATTCCAAAAGAGAAGAGGAAAGTGTGATAGCCTTGAAATCTTCAGATTTAAATTAATGCTGCAAATGTCCCTCTAATCAGTCTGAAACACATCTTGAAGTGTTCTCTCATGTGTTGAAGTGTTCCCTCATGTGTTGCCATGGAGAGAGTCGATCACCGACTACATATGCTACATTTATTTGTTCATAATAAATGCTCTGAGTGGTTCTGATTCATCTTGCCAGAGAGATGGGGAGGAGGAGAGGTAGAGACGGATAAGGAGGGAACGCGAGGGAGGGGGCATTTGTGGATGACAGAGACATGCAACATTTGGCAGGTGGTGTTTGGTATTCTAAAATGAAAGGACCATGGCAGGGAAGCAAAGGGGATGAGCACCATGGAACGCAGTGTTGAGGCACTTACAGAATAATAGGTTGGTGGGACACAAGGAAGGAAGAAGCTGCATTCATGCAAAAGCCCCTCTGGGATGCCCCTGGAGACATACATCTGTTTCCCGTTTTTGGTCCTCAGTTTTAAGAATGAGATCTAATCTGGCTTTCCAAGCCTTTGACTAAACAGCCACATCCACAAGGGGAAGTCAAAAGGAAGTTAACCCAACATTTCACTGTAAGGGAATGTGTAGAGGAACAGGCCACAGTACCTGAGAGAGCTTCATCTGCATGTTAGCAAATACGTGGAGGAATCCAACCACTGCATCCCACAGCCTACTGTGAGCCAGGCTCTGCTGGTTCCCGATGCAAGGGCCCTGTAGAGAGGAGAGCCTGATTCTACATCGTGTCACCCAGAGCCTGTCCTATTGGGGCATCTGACTGAGCCTTATGTGAGAAGACAGTACCTTTCACACTCACATATTTCATGCTTCAGTATTTTCCCAAGTTGCTTTTCATTCATTCTAATTATAGGACTTTCTCTCTAGGTGGAGAATGGGGGTTTCATAGCCCACTGATTGCCCTTTAGCTTCAGAATGAAGAACATAGTTAATGAAATAGTTAAATAGTATAGTTGACACAGGTCCAAAGGGCATTCCTCTACATCAGCAGTTCTCAGCCTTTTTAGTGCTCCATCCCTTTAATACAGTTCCTTATGCTGTGGTGGTCCCCAACTATACAATTATTTCCCCTGCTACTTCACATTTGCAATTTTGCTAGTGTTACGAATCATAATGCAAAGTGTCTGTGTTTTCTGATGGTTTTAGGCACCCCCTGTGAAAGGGTCAGTCAACCCCAAAGGGGTCACGACCCACAGGTTGAGAACCACTGCACTAACCTCTCTTCACCCAGTTCTTTCCCTGAAAGGCCTTTTAAGGAAAACAAGGGTATCAGAGACAGTCTACCTGCTGTGTTCAAGTGAAGCTCAATATAAGTGCTACAACGTCTGACTAATGAAGTTCCAGGTCTCAGTAATAATCTCAGTGATCAACTACTTCTAGGTTTTTCTTACTAAGTTAAGAATTATATATAAATACCAACTCAAATATTTTTTTTCTCAGAGACAAATGTAGATGATTTAGTTACTAGTTTGATTTTCCATGATAGTAACTTTCCTATTTATAGCTGTCCTTCCTTAACTCTCCTTCAAAGTCTTGGGTTTTTTGTTTGTTTGTTTGTTTGTTTGTTTTAACCTTTTACTCAACCTCCAAATTTATCTTCAATCAGAAAGATCTGAACAGGACACACATATTATCTCAAGAATATAAAAGTCTTAGTAGGATTCCCAAAGGAAAGTTAAGAGGAAGAAGTCCTCCCTACTTTCCCAAGTCACACAAGCATGGTTAAAAGTTACTGTTCATCTATGTTCAGTTTCTGTCCCTAGAGGTCCCATTTTCTAGGTAGTATACTAGAGGCCATTAAGTTCATTTCAGCATAAAACTAGTTGTTGAAAGAAACATGTATTTACAGAACGTGGGCTCCTCTGGTGTGTTGAGCATACCAGGAGAAATCTCTTTCTGTTCACAGGTTCTCCTTTGAGAAGTCTGAATTTAACTCTGGGTGGGACACTACTGTTCTTTCCTTAATGGAGTCCTCTTTTTACTTTGAGTTTTAACATAGTTTAACTTTGCTACAATAAAACTCCCTCATTTTCTAGGTACTACACTAGGTTTTGTATTTATTTTTATGAGAAAATAAAATCTGAATGAGCCAGTTACCTCATGATTTGGACAGTGAATGAAAATCTAGTTGCCTCCCCTCCCTCCCTCCCTCCCTCCCTCCCTCCCTTTTTCCCTCCCTCCTTCCCTCCCTCTCTGTTTTCCTTTCTTTTCTTAGTACTGGGTATTGAACCTGAGACCTCACACATACCAGGCAGAAACTCTCCTATTGAGCTACAACCTCAGACCTTTTAAAATTATCGAAATTTTGAGACATGGTCTCCTTAACCCTCTGGCCTTGTATCTTCTCTCTACCCAAGGCAGGTCCTGAGCTTGTGATCATGCTGGCTCATCCTCCAGATAATGTTTTTCATGGAACAAATTTCAACACCGTGATATAAAAAAAGAGCCACAATCAGATTTTCAGAATGGGAAGAAAGGGGATGAAGTACTCCTCTTTCCTTGTTTCCTCTTTCCTTCTTCAGTTGTAGTAAACTGAAGTAATTGTTGACATTATGCCTCATGAAGCCTTTCACAATCCTATCTCCATGACTTTTCCAAAAGGCCAGTATACCGTACCTATTTCTTTATTTGTCCACAGCCAGTATGTATCTGTAATGACACTGAACCCTGGGGTTCAAAAGAGCTTTCTCTTCCTCTGAACTCATGTATGTGTGGTTTATTTCTTTGTTGTCTGACTCTGAATCTCAGGATGTTGTTCTGGCTATCCCCAGTTCAATTTTTCATGTTTGGAACATAATAGTTATGATTTGAGCCATAATGCAAGTGATTATTTCAAATCATATGCAATCATCTATCAAATATGTATATGATTTTTTTCAATGATACTGTAAGCACTTTCATGGTAGAGACAATAAATTATATTCTTCCCGGGAACTAAGGAGAGAACACAAGCTAAATGTTTTGTTCAATCAATAAATGAGCAAATATTTTATTCATGAGTTTTCTGGTTATGATAACATAAAAATGAAGTGTCAATTCTGCTTCTATAAAATCTTGTATCACAGAAGACTGATATGGTAACAGGTTCTATAGCCAGCTATACCTAAATACATCATTAATCTTCTTCACAGTAGGTAGACTGTTGTAGGAAATAGAGATTGTTATAGAAGAGAAAGAAAACTAGAACATTGAGACAGAGATCCACTTGTTATTACTTGACTTGACTAATTTTTTTCCTAGTAAGAGCTCAAAGATTCTGGATTTTTGTTGTTTGTTTGATTTTGTGACAGAGTCTCACCATGTTACCCAGACCAGCTTCAAACCTAAGATCATCCTACCTCAGCCTCCCAAGTCTGGGATTGTGTTACCATAGGTAGGTTGGATTTTATTGATACTTCATCAGATATTCTAGGATGAAGGATATTAAGTTGAACACATTTTTTTCTTTTATTGTTCATTTAAAGTCAATCTTGAAAGGGAAACTAAAATGTCTCCTCTCCCCAATTTGAGACAGGGTTTCTCTGTATAGCAGAGCCCTGGCTATTTTGGAACTTGCTTTGCAGACCAGGATGGCCTTGAACTCACAGAGATCCACTTGATTTTGCCTTCTGAGTGCTGGGATTAAAGGCACATGACACCATGTCTGGCAAAAAGCAAAATGTAATGAGGTAAATGAAAATGAAGTGTAACAACATCATGAACAAGTCTCAGTGGGGGACCACAGACTACAGGACCTCATAGACCACAAGTATCAATGGTTCTTTTTTCTAGACAAGAAATAATGTCAGCATTGGGGCTGAGTACATAGGCCAATCACTGGGAGCATCCAAATACTCTTTAGAGAATATAGAAAAATGAAGATACTAAAAGAATCTATTTGCTATCGCTTCTGCATTTATTATTTTTTTATTCTTTTATTGGATGTTTTATTTACATTTCATATGTTATCCCCTTACCCCATCCCCCACCTACCCAGGAACCCCCTATCACCTCACCCCTCCTCCTGTTTCTCTGCAGATGTACCCCTACCTACTCCCCCACTCCCACCTCCCCACCCTCAAATTCCCACCCCCTGGGGCGTCCACCCTTCATGAGACCAAGGATCTCTTCTCCCACCTATGCCCAACAGGGCCCTCCACCCTTACATATACAGCTGAAGCCATGGATCCCCCCTACTAAGTGCTCCCAGGCTGGTGGTTTACACCCTTGGAGCTCTGGTTGGTTTGTATTGTTGCACTCCTCATGGGGCTGAAAACCCTTTCAGCTTCAACAGTCTTTACTCCCTTCATGATAAAAGTCTTGGAAAGATCAGGAATTCAAGGCCCATACCTAAACATAGTAAACGCAATTTACAGCAAACCAGAAGCCAACAACAAACTAACTGGAGAGAAACTTGAAGCAATCCCACTAAGATCAGGGACTAGACAAGGCTGCCCACTCTCCCCCTACCTATTCAATATAGTACTGGAAGTCCTAGCCAGAGCAATTTGACAACAAAAAGAAGTCAAAGGGATACAAATAGGAAAGGAAGAAGTCAAAATATCACTATTTGCAGATGATATGATAGTATACTTAAGTGACCCAAAACTTCCACCAGAGAACTCCTGTTTTTTTTTGTTTTGTTTTTTGTTTTGTTTTGTTTTGTTTTTTCGAGACAGGGTTTCTCTGTGTAGTCCTGGCTGTCCTGGAACTCACTTTGTAGACCAGGCTGGTCTCGAACTCAGAAATCTGCCTGCCTCTGCCTCCCAAGTGCTGGGATTAAAGGAGTGTGCCACCACTACCTGGCCACCAGAGAACTCCTAAACCTGATAAACAACTTCAGCAAAGTGACTGGTTATAAAATCAACTCAAACAAATCAGTAGCCTTCCTCTACATGAAAGATAAACAGACTGAAAAAGAAATTAGGGAAAATGACACCCTTCACAATAGTTGCAAATAATATAAAATACCTTGGTGTGAATCTAACCAAGCAAGTGAAAGACCTGTATGACAAGAACTTCAAGTCCCTGAAGAAAGAAATCAAAAAAGATCTCAGAAGATGGAAAGATCTCCCATGCTCATGGATTGGCAGGATTAATATAATAAAAATGGCCATCTTGCCAAAAGCAATCTACAGATTCAATGCAATTCCCATTAAAATCCCAACTCAATTCTCCACAGAGTTAGAAAAGGAAATTCTCAAATTCATTTGGAATAACAAAAAACCCAGGACAGCAAAAACTATTCTCAACAATAAAAGAACTTCTGGAGGAATCACCATCCCTGACCTCAAGCTGTACTACAGAGCAATAGTGATAAAAAGTACATGGTATTGGTACAGAGACAGGCAGGAAGATCAATGGAATAGAATTGAAGACCCAGAAATGAACCCACACACCTATGGTCACTTGATCTTTGAAAAAGGAGCTAAAACTGTCCAGTGGAAAAAGAACAGCATTTTCAACAAATGGTGTTGGTTCAACTGGAGGACAACATGTAGAAGAATGAAAATTGATCCATTCTTATCTCCTTGTACAAAGCTCAAGTCTAAATGGATATAGGACCTCCACATAAAGCCAGATACACTGAAACTAATAGAAGAGAAGGTAGGGAAGAACCTTGAATACTTGGGCACAGGGGAAAAGTTCCTGAACAGAACACCAATGGCATATGCTTTAAGATCAAGAATTGACAAACGAGACTTCCTAAAATTGCAAAGTTTCTGTAAAGCAAAGGACACTGTCAATAGGACAAAACGACAACCAACAAATTGGGAAAAGATCTTTACCAATCCTACATCTGATAGAGGGCTAATATCCAATATATACAAAGAACTCAAGAAATTAGACTCCAGACAACCAAATAACTCTATTAAAAAATGGGGTATAGAGCTTAACAAAGAATTTTCAACTGAGGAAATTCGAATGGCCGAGAAGCACTTAAAGAAATGTTCAGTATTCTTAGTCATCAGGGAAATGCAAATCAAAACAACCCTGAGATTCCATTTCACACCAGTCAGAATGGCTAAGATTAAAAACTCAGGTGATAGTAGATGCATTTATTAATACCTACCTGGATGTACTCTGTAAGAGAATTAAAAATTTGCTTGGTGACTGCCAGAGCCTTAGAGAAATTGTGCTGCCCAGATTCATCAATGATGTCCTTTCCTGAATAGTACCAATAGAAATCGCTGATTGATTCCTAAAAACAAACAACAGAGTTTGATATTTCTCTGTCTAAACTCAGGGAAAGTAAACTCAATGGACAAGAAGAATCAGAAGAATCCCATATCTCTATGCTTCTGCTATGACAGGAGCTGGGGACCCTGTGAAGATGGACAGAGTCAGTTCTAGCACCTACCTTTTAAACACACGTATGTCTCCAAAGGGAAGAACATATGAGGGAAATATCCAGTCTTTAGTACCTGAGAGAGTTTGATATATAACATTCAAAGTGAACTCTGTTCACTAACGATAATAGTGATTATCATCCAAATAACCGTAGTAACAGCAAAGGAATAGCAGCTAAGTGGCAGATGTTGTTCTAAGTAATTTATGAATTACTCAATATTTATTGAGTAACCTTCTCAATATTTATTACCATTCTGTGAGGCAAGTCCTACCCATTGTATAGACAAGAGAACTGGACCACAGGGAACTTAAGTAGATTATTCCTGATTCCTAGAAGGTGGCAAAATCAGGGGGAGAAATCTACTAAGGAACAAAGACAGATGACTTCACAACACCAACAGTGTGAAAACATATCATGTTTTTATTACCATAAACAGGTTTTTCCTCATAAAATTATACTTCCTTGTCATAAGTTATTTGATTGCTCTTTCTTAGCCATTGTGGCTACATCTTCACTGACAACACTAACGTCAGCCAGTATTTTATAACATACTTTCATAGCTAAGGTCCTCTTGCTTTGTTTTTGAACACATGTTTTAGGAATTAAAACTTCCCTTAGGTGTGAGGAAACAGATTATAAGTCCTCCTTTGAGAGTCAGATGATATAGACACTCCCTGACTTATGTAGTCTAATGCATAAGTTTTCAACTTAGCAATGTTATGTAAGTGGCATAGATTCAATTGAAATTGTACTTGACATTCTGAGTATTGTTTTCTCAACTAACAATTTATGGTATGATGCTCTCTCATGATGCTAGGCAGGAGCCGTGAACAATAGTTCAGGGTTAGCCACACGATCTTAAGAATAAAGCATCAAAATGTTATAGCTCAGTGGTTCTTAGCCTTCCTAATGCTGTGATGCTTTTATATAGTTCTTCATGTTGCGGTGACCCCTAACCATAAAAGTATTTCCATTGCTACGTCATAACTGTAATTTTGCTATTGTTATGAATCATAATGCAAATATTAATTTCCAATGGTCTTAGGTGATATCTGTGAAAGGGTCATTTGACCCACAAAGGGATTGCAACCTACAGGTTAAGAATCACTGCACAGCTATGACATTTATTAGCTAGGTGTATAAAATACTTCTTTAGCTTATGGTTGGTTTATCAGGATATAATTCCATTGAGGAACATCTGTTTCCTGAGTCTCCATGGATCTGCATAGCCATTGTTAACTTGTATAACTGTAGATGAGACACACCATTGCCTAAGGTCCACCCACTTACCTGCAGACGCAGAAGGTAGTCCACAGTGCTAATAATGATGTTCACAGTAGTGGTGTTGCCCATCTGAGTCCTCAGGAAATTCTGAAAGTCTGAGAGCACCAGTGCTGGGTCAGAACCTAGGCTCATTATACCAAAGGGAACCAGGCATGCCTCTTAGCTGAGCTTAGACGTGCCATACTATGTGGTTCAAGTTCTACACAGATAATATATTTGGAGCCTTGAGATCCTCTTCTCCTCTATGCCCTACCAACCTGGTGACATCTAAAACAAGGTGAGACCCAATAGGTGATATGAAAGGGCTGGTGATTCCAGGGGTGGTTTAGCCATGAGTGTAATGGTCATTTTATATAGCCTCTCTTGTTAAGGACTAGATGAATTGGTATTCTTGGATAGTGTGGTGGTTTGAATGTGAATGGCTCATATGTTTGAATGGCTCCTGATCAGTTAGTGGATCTGTTTGGGAAGGATTAGAGGGTGTGGACTTGTTGAAGGAGGTGTGTCTCTGGGAGTGGGCTTTGAAGTTTAAAAAGCCCATGACAGGCCCAGTTTCATTCTGTCTTTTCCTGCTGCTTTTGGATCGGGATGTAAAGCTCTCAACTACTGCTCCAGCATCATGCTTGTTTGCTTCTCACCATGATGATCACGGACCAACCCTCTAAAACTGTAAGCAAGCCCCCAAATAAGAATTGCCTTGGTTATGGTGTTTCTTTGCAGCAATAGAATAGTAACTAAAACAGAGAGCAACTAGTTGAATCAAGTGGAGTCCACTGAAATGAATGAGAGTTTTGCATACAAATGCTGTTTTCCCTTGACACGCCAGTTGATACCACTCACCACTGTTATGTCCTTCACAAAGCAACTGTAGGAATCTAAAGAGATCTTGTGTGAATTCATCATTCTGGAGTACCTTTTCACCTTGAAAACATAATATACACATCAGCATTTGCTTGGCTTCCCAACAAGATACATCTTCTGATGCAAATGACTCCAAAAATGACAATAGGGTTTGGAAATGTACCTTTGGATTAATGTTGATAAACTCAGTTAATTGGGAGCTAAGGCTGCAGAGTACACAGTCCTAAGAGTAAACTGTTTAGCCCCAAGACACATCTGTAATGAGAACAACTAGGACAATGGCAGCCAGTGGCTCATAGCTCATAATAACCCATGCTTTACAGATGGAAGACACTTATTTAATTAAGCATCAAACTGCTGGGTTAAACTTGACATGCAGCCACCCAGTCTAAGATGTGTTTGTACTGAGGCAATTAAGTCTATTCTCTTAAGATTTACACACATGGTAGGAACTCAGAGCAGAGACTCATACTTACCACGCTCACGAACAATGACTGGTGATAAGAGGAAAAAGAGAAAGTACAAAGTGAGAAGCCCGTAAGTAACAAACTTTCTTTAAATACATCTAACTCCATGAATGCATCCATCTTGGATGCTGCCCTTAGCAAAGCTGCATATAGAAATGTTTTTGCTCAAGTGGAGCAAATCTTTGCAGATAAAGGAAATAGCATGCAAAGGCTCTGATTGGAAAGAGTTGAAATTTCAATCAGGAGGAGAATGCCCTTGGCATTCATTAGTTACTTACGTGTCCCTTCCTCTGTAACCATCCCCAGGCCTTCAGCTTTATTCTGCCTCTCAAATGCATTCAAATCAAGGACACTTTTAATGGACAAAAGAAAACAAGGTTCAGGGCTAACTGGTTACTCTGGGAAAATAGATTTCTAATGTCAATGTATCTACTAAGAATATTTTGTCTCATTATCATAAGTAGGTCAACACCAAGCAGCTTGGTTAAAAGCCTGAAGGTCCCTTGGGTTTGTGTCTAGCACTGTGGTTCAGAGATGTGATAGCTGATAGATCTTGTTATATAGAGAGGTGGTGATCATTGTTCAGCTTGAATCTGTTCTTATGGATGAAGATTTGGAAAGCCTTCCCAAATTAGGAAGATGTGAGTTCTTTCTGAGATTTTTGTAAACTATATCCAATGCTCACTCCCTGCCTTTACTTTCTCTAAAGATCTCAGGGAATTGGAGGAGAGAGCTAGGAACTCTGAAAACTTTGAAAACCACACCCTTTTATGGTTCTTGCTTTGTTCAAATGTCAGTAGCCATTGAGATTAAGCCTTCTGTGAGATGGTGTCCCTATATTCAGAAAAAGTTGGCATTTGTTTTTGTCCCCGTTTTCTCCTACCTTCTTGGCTACAGTCAAGTTTTGCTGAAGCAGCAAGCTCCAGTACTACCCTGAGGCTGGGAATGAGATCACTGTAGGATCAGATTATTTTTAAGGAAAGCTCCTTCTGTTTTCCTAACAGTTTAATTCTTTCTTTGATTTGAAAAGTGTCCTGGAGCATAAAGTTTTATGACGGTATTGCTCTTAGGAAGAAGTATGGCTGAGCCCATGAAGACTCTAGACTTTGACCTTAATTCTGCTGCTGTTCAGAGATGTTGGAAGACTAGAAAGACTGGCACTCTTTTTTCTTTTTGGGTAGTCATAACTGGGGAATTTCAAACAGAAAACAGTGAAATTTCTTTTTTTTTTTTTTAAAGATTTATTTATTATATATGAGTACACTGTAGCTGTCTTCAGACACACCAGAAGAGGGCATCAGATCTCATTACAGATGGTTGTGAGCCACCATGTGGTTGCTGGGATTTGAACTCAGGACCTCTGGAAGTGCAGTCAGTGCTCTTAACCACTGAGCCATCTCTCCAGCCCAACAGTGAAATTTCTATTCCTACCTTTGTTGTTTTACTTTACAAGTTTAAAAAAGTATTTATTTTTGTGTATGTTTGCCTGCATGTTTCCTTATGTGTCATGTATATGTCCAGTGCCCATGGAATTCAGAAGAAGGTATGGGATCCCCTAAAACCATAGGTATAGACAGTTTTAAGCCACCATGGATACTGAACCTGGGCCCTTTGCAGAAGCTACAAGGACTCTTATCCTATCCCCCGCAGCCCCCACCAGACACCTCTCCAGCCCATAGCTTTGTTGATGTCCCCATCCCAGGTTATGCTATATGAAACAGATTTGCTTAAAAACTCCAAATTATCCTGCTGTTTTGCTATTTGGATTTTTGCTGCGCTGGGTTGGGAGATGAGGCAGGTGGGGGTTAACCTAGGAAAGGGCATTTGGACCTTGTTGCTTTGAAGCTTTGATTTTGAATTGGCGCCATACATGTCCAAGTCTCACTTTAATCCCTAAATATCCATGTTGAATGTTTTTAATTTTCCCACTGCCTAAGTATTTTACAAATATGTGTTATTTATATAATAATCAAATCCATTAACGTGTCTTAAAACTTCTGTGAGAAGTCATCCTGCAAATAAGTTATGTCACTTGTCCCTCTATGCTATCATTATAAATGAATTATAAACAAATTTAGCAGTCTCAAGTGCTGTAACACATTGAGAGAACTCTTAGAGACCTAGTGGAAATTTCATGAGTAATGTAGAACTCAGTTTTCTTGATTTTGTCATCCCTGAATCCACAGGTGTTATTCTATTCAACCCTCAATGAGTCAGGCCTAGCAACTTTACATTTTCTTTCCCTGAGAGAGACAATGAACTAATAGACCATTAGAGGAAAAAAAAATAGAGCTAAGAACAAGAGATTATGCTGTGCCTCATATTGTATCCTATTTACCCAATCAAATAAGGTTGGCAAGATTATAAAGTCTGCTGAGTGGATGTTTGCTCTCTAAATTCTCAGATGGTAGACATCAAGTTCTATCTTAACTCTTGATACTTGGAAGCAAATGAGCTAAGTAATTGCAACTTTGGTTTCTTTTAGAATGAGTCTCAGACAAGTCACAATACATAGAAAATATAGAGGACATTTTTCTTAGAATGTTGGCTCATTTTAAAAGTGAGCTTGTGTGGTGGCCTTGCAACTTTTGGATATTTATTCAAATGTTGGTTCAACTATGATTGGTAGTTTATACAGTTAGATAAGATCAACTGATAATTCAATGCTTTGCTATTTAGTCTGTATCAAAATTTTGTTCCTATGCCAGGATGGACCTCTGTCAAAATTGATGTCAAAATATGTGCTTACCAAATACCCATTCAACCTCAAAGGACTGTTAGAGGAAAAGATTACAAGTTGTTTTATGGGTATACTAAGAGTGAGGTATCCTCCACCTTTGCCCTTATTTATTTGTTTTCACTTTTGGGGATATTCATGTTTGAAGAAAAAACTTATAGTATATATTGAGCATAGGAAACAAGTTAACATAAGGAAGAAAGGAAGGAAAGAAGGAAGGAAAAAGGAAGGAAAGAAGGAAGAAGGGAAGGAAGAAGGGAAGGAGGGAGGGAAGGAGGAAAGGAAGGAAAGAAGGAGAGGGAGGGAGAAAAGAAGGGAGGAGTAGAAAAGGAAGAGGAAAGGAAGGTAGGGTAGGGGAGGGGAGGGGAGAGGAGGGAAGGGACTGATAGACCACAGCACTAGGAAGGATGTTTGTGTCTAGGGGAGATTAATATTTCTTCTCTTAATGTTTTCCAATCTAATCCTGAATGCTAGGGAACAATATCCACTTCCTTGGATTTTAAGAAATCCAAAGATTTTGCTGAATCTTCTCCACACTTTCATGGCAATTGAGCTGATTTTGTATACTTCCATCTGTCCTCCCCCCTTTCTCTTGAATTGTGAAGTTTTAAGAATGGCTGAGTAGTTCCCCATACTTACCTGCAAGACTGCATAAGACCAGAAAGGCTTTGAAAGAATCCAGCATCTTTTTTCTCCTTTAAGTAATCTAGCATTTTCTGCAAAGGATACACAGTTTAGAGGAAAGCAATGAAAACTGTCACAACTGATGATCTTCCTAATTCCAATGGAGAAATGGCAAATGCCCTGCCATAGAAGCAAACAAAAGCAGACTCTTGGAGACACATCAGAAGAACTGGTATAGTTAAGACAATATAACTTCTATACCCAAGGCTCAGGGAGCATCTCAGAAGAGGCAAAAAGACTGTAAGAGCAAGAAGACCAGGAGGAGCTGGGGGGGGGGGTGGCACACGCCTTTAATCCCAGCACTTGGGAGGCAGAGGCAGGCGGATTTCTGAGTTCGAGGCCAGCCTGGTCTACAGAGTGAGTTCCAGGACAGCCAGGGCTACACAGAGAAACCTTGTCTCAAAAAACCAAAAAAAAAAAAAAGAAGACCAGGATGTCAGCTGAAAGACTGTCTTCCCTCTATATAGTACAGGGAAGCCACACCCATGACATCTCAACAATGTGCTGCCTAAACAAGGCCTGAACAATAACACCACCAGATGACATGCCAATCTGGTTTGGAGAAACCTCAGAAGGTCTCATTCCTAGATGAAGAGCTACAATTAATGACCACAGGCATTAATGAAGGAGAATCAATCTTTCCCAAGGATGCGTCCCTTGATAGGTTATCCAATACTAAGTGTACTAAGTGGCCAGCTTTAAAAGCGTACTTTGAGCCGTACTAAATGGACTCAAGGTTATATTTATATGCTTATATGAATGCATACATGTAACAGTTAAAGAACAAGTATGCATGAGTCAAGCCATCTACTTGGGGAGTCAGATTCTATTGTATTAAGCAGGCTCATTAGTTTTACCATTTCAGCACAGTATAGTAAACTTTTGACATTTGTTGGTTTATTGTTACCAGTTCTAATTCAGATACTGATTGACTAGCAGCTGACAATGCTGACTGTCTACTTTAATGCTCATTGGAGGTTTGGGTATTTTATTTTGTACTCTGAGAAATTGAATACAGGGTAAGCAGGTACTTTGTCACTGAGCTGTATCTCTGAACATCGATTTTATGAGACAGATGTTCACTCAAGCTTGCCGTGAACTCAAAATCTCCCAGCCTGATCTTCTCAAATACTTTACTTGTGCTGCCCACTGTAATAACTTCAGTCTTTACAGAAGAACTAGGCATTGTCAGCAATCAGCAAATAACTGTTTAATGAATAAGGAATAATTAAATGAATAACAGGTCGTGAATTACTGTGTTTTCTCATGGTAAGCAGTTCACAGGTTAAAGTGCTGAAATAAATACCAGAGGCTTTGGAAACATCATCTGAGCATTTACAATTCTGTAGAAAATCTGAGAGAAAATGCAATGTTTTGTTCCTTTAATCCCAGGCTTTAAAAACCTCTTTGTTAAGTACATACTTGCATGCAGACTCCTGGCTATTTTTTTTATCTGTGTTCTCAGCTACTCTGACATAATTGGCCACTAAGGACAAACACCAGCCAAGTAACTGTGGGTAGCCTTCTCTCAGAGAAAATTAAACCTCATCAGTGAGAACTGTCAAGTAGAAGTACCCCAGGAACTCTTCACCATCTCCCTTGATGCTGAATTACCTGTTGCACACCAGCATTGCCTCCGTTCAGAATAGCAATCCCCAGCTTCAGTGTCTCAACCACCATGGGGCTCATCTCACCTGCCAGGGCAAAGATTTGATTAAGTTACCATGGAAAGAGTTGGTACATCATACCTAGTGGGCCTTCTCCAGTCTTGCTGATGAGACTTTAGGTCAGGGTGTGCTAGCGCTGTGGTAGTTAACTAGGGTCTATTTAGAAACAGGGACATCACCTTTGCTCGCACTTATCATCTGAAGAACCATCTCTGCAGCACCTCGTTCGTGCAGCCGTGCTTGCTGATACAGTGTTTTTTGCTTCTCCATCTCCTTCTCCTAGAAAAAGAAGTCATATGGAAAGATTTGCTCTCAGCCCCTTCAGTGGACTCAGCTGTACTGTCTGCCCATCTTTCACTAGAGTAAATGCAACATGGTAAAGTGAATTGAGAGTGAATCTTTAGGAGCCCAGGAAAGGCAATGTACATCATTCTGGATAAAACAAACCTCTCCATTTTATTTCCAGATACAACTTAGCTTCCTCAAAGGATATACCCATAATTCACTCACCCTTTAATAATGGGTTTTCCACTCTTTATGTTGATAGGTAACATAGTGTTTTCACCTTTGATATTATAAAGAAACCTATGATTATTATTATTATTTTAATAGTGAAGCTCAGATAAAGGCTATTTATTTAATGTGGCCGTATTGGGAAGAGGAGCAGAAAGATCTAGTGAGCCTTCTCAGTCTTAGTCTTCGGGGTCCTAGCATTAGGCTAAGTGATCCGTGTATATCAAGGTCTGGACAGTCCATTGCTGCTGTCTCAGCCCCAGTCTCTCCAGCAAGGCCACCTAACAAGCTCGAAGTATTTCTCCTGGGGACAAGTTCCCCCTAGGCTGCCTCCAGGGCTCTAGCTTTTCCATCTTTAGCATGAGACTCCTTGGAAGCCAAGATTTAAATGTTCTTATTTCCAATATTCTATTATACAGGAAATATGCTTGGAGGTTATTTGAATAAATTTGTCTGAATGTAAGAATGTCCCTGCATTTAGACTGCAGACATGCTCTGCCATAGCATAGTTACCAGAACTGTAACTACCTGCATTCATTTTATTATATTTTTGGGTGCTTTGCCTATTAAAGAGCACAGGAACCTAAAATTGTGCAATTTTAGGAGTTTTGGGCTTCTGGACTACCTTGAAATAAAATGACTATCAGCCTGTATTTATAGACTAGTGTAGATGATCCTGATGCCCTTGAGTTTTCGTTGTTGTTTTTTTTTAAATTTGACCTTCTACCACCCATATTACTATAGTATCTGGGAAGCAGAATATTTTCCATCAGAATAAACCTAGTTGGGAGTGGACACTGCTGATGTTTGTCAGTCACACAGGCAGACGGCAGAGCCATGGATAGACTTGGTGATTCCGATACAGCAGTACAGTGAGTCTCATAAGCAAATGGCGGTCACCATTCTGAAGCCCCAACCTATAGGCCAGCAAGGGCCCTGGTTCTAATCTTTATGAAAACTCACTTCAAATGTTTTTTCCTTGTCTTCCTCTTCTTCTTCATCCTCACCACTCTGACAGCTCTGGGTTCCACAGAGTAGGGAAAGAAGGAGACAGAAAACCAAGTTATACGGGAGTCTAATGAGCACAGCTCTTCTACAATGTTTTGCAAGGACAGAGGGCAGGCTGTTATTCACAGACTCTTTGGGACCTCAGCACCTTGTAAAACTAGGAACATTTTGATCACTGCATGGCAACATTCTACTTTAAATGCCATTTTTGCAGTTACCAAGGGGTTAAGAAACAAGATAGAACATGGAGCTCATGTATTCAATGAGACCTGTTTTAAGCACAGATATGAATTCTCTTCTCTGGAAAAGTTCTGATGTAAATGAGAACCAAGGAATGCAAGGAGTTGTCCTTGTTAAGACAAATACCAGGGCCATGATAGTAAGATTGGGCTTTTAGGATGTAAGCCTTAAGTTATCTCTTTGTACTGGGGCTGTAAAGTACAACAGAACAAAGAAATATGAGTTCCTGTTTACCAACATATTCTGGCGTCCTGAATGCCTTTCTATTTGAGGACAATTTCCTTATATGTATTCAGCATTTCAAAGTTTGTCAAACTCCTGATGGCAATTCTTCCAGGTACTATGGCTTCTCAAGGACATTGGAAACCTTTTTCTAGTGTCTAGCATGTTTCCTTTGTCTGCACATGGACTGAAGTACCTGACCTCTCCTGATCACTGACTGAAGATGCAGATAATCTGTGTACCTACACCCATCTCCCCAGCATTAGAATTGTCCCATGAATCCAGCCACCAGCAGTCACTATTTCTACAAAGTTTCAAGGTGTCACACTTATGGTGAGTGAGCTGTGTAATGTCTAGAACCTGTCATGACCAAGCACCAGTCCTGCTGCTCACATGACAATTTTACAGGTCCAAAGAAGTCTACAGATAGATTGTGACAGAGCACTAGAAACCCAGGTGATGTACCTTGGCCATCATGCTAGAGTAGGAAGTGTACAATGGATCATCTTCCAATTTGCTGGAAAGAACAGAGAAAATATTTAGGGAGCTAATTTGGGAGCCAACAATACAAGAAAAAAAAACATTAAGAACCATTCTAACTTAAATGTACCAGTGAACTAATCAGATACTTTGGCTTGAAAAAGTTGACTCAGTATTGGCTTGACATGGAATTTAAGAGTAAAGTCAGAATTTTAAGCTGTTTAATCTTTAGTCTGCCTTGTCCTCTTTATGTTTCCAGGTGGCCATGAAGAGAGGCTCTCAGTTCTGAAATTCCTCATATTCTTTGCTGACCACTATGACTGAGCACCATCCCTGGCCTGGGGGAAGAGCCCCAGAGTGATGCTGACCTCCTCTCGGTGAGTGCATTTCGGCTAAAATGCAGAATGATCTGGTGAAGCGGGTCAGGTTGCTTTTCTGTCTCCTCTTCTTCCTCATCTTCAACCCTGGGAGGTTTCTACACAGAGTAACACAGACAGATTTCAGGCCCAGATTCCAGCAGGCACCACACAGCTGCATGCGAACAGAGAGAAGGCAGAGCGCAAGGCACAGAGAAGCATCAGACTGGAAGCAGAGAGCAAACTCTTGACTGGATGCTTATTTCAAGGTAGGAGCCCTAAGGATGCAAGGTTGGTAAGGACAGACACACTTCCCCCAGCCAGTCAATGACACATTCCAATTTTAAATTAATTGAAATAAGAAAAAAGCAAATGGCTGACCACAGGGAATGAACTACAGAACTCTCGTGCAAGTTGTGGGCACCCCAGTTCAGGAGGGAAACCCCTGCTGTCACTTTTGAAACTGAGGCCCTCTAGACAATACATGGAATTTCTCCTGGAGATGGAGGTGAGGCAAAAGTCATAAATCTCTGGGACTTAGGTGGGGACCAGTTGTATTATTCTAGATTTAACCTATCAAAAATAACTTCACGTTAAAATTTGCATTGTTGTGCAAAGGTGCTATCTAGGAGTCAGTTCTCTGCCTTTACAGAAAGGGAACCAGCAGCTGATGTTAGTGGCAACAGTAACATTTTCTGTCATGGTCCCTCAAAGGGTGGGAGTGTGTGGTGGTGGGGTGGGGGGTTGGGAGGAGTGGAACTTGGTGACTATGTGAGCACTGCACAGGCTATGTGAATGGATCCCCGCAGCAGAGAACCTGCCTGCGTTCCCTGCCAGCTTCACACCAATCAGGAAAGTGGGAAAACAAAGATAGCACCTTTCTTACCAAAAGGACTATGTGGGGAAAGTAAGGGATCTAGAACCAAAGGGAAGGAAAATGGGGAAGAGAGGTTTAAAAGAAAAAAGGGAAGAAGGAGGCAAAGGCACAGGACAGTAGGGGAAGACAGAAAGAGAAAGACAGGAAGAAAAGAATGACTGAAAAACAGTACAGGATTAGCACAGAGAGTAAACGAAAAACTGGAATGGTAAGGAGAAAAGAGAGACACATACGGATCAGAGAAGAGAAGGGAGGTTTTACCCCCACCCGCACCCCCCTCCCCAGAGACAGGATGAGGCTGCTCCTTTGTGTTCCATTTCAAGTGGTTTCAGAATAGGAAGTCTGTTAGAGACAGTGCATGCCAGGGCCGACACAGGAACGTGAGGTGTAGGAAAGAGGCATCTTCCCCAAAGCAGAGCAATGATTACGGATGCGGGGTCTTAGCAAGAAGTAAGCAGGACAGGGGGGCCTCCTGCAACAGATGGTGCTCAAAACTTAACTTGGCATGAAATCCCCAAGACATAGCTGTGCAACTCAAGAAACGTTAGTTGTTACTGATGATGGAGCTAGGGGTGAGGACGTTATTAACACCTCTAATTGAAGTTCCATCCTCTGGCTCTTAGGACCATTGACAATATCATCCTGAGGATTTACACAGTTATTTCCTTTCCAATTGATTCTCTGTGAATGCCAGACTCTCACAGCATATATAAACACAAACACAAAAACCAAACCCATTCACAACGATAACTGCTTCCAGTTCATTCAGTACTTACAGCCAAATCCTGTACTAGTTTCTCTTCAAAGGAATACGCCTCTGTTTCTATCCAAAATCTCTGATAGCCATGGAGGAAGAGGTTAATAGAGCGGTGCCTGGGTGGAAGGGGTGAGAGGGGGTCAGGAGAGATGTGGGACTTGTTCTTTTAAGTTGGGTGGTTAGTGGTTAGTAAGCAGGACAGAGTTTTTGTACAATTCTCATCTTCTGATTGGTCAGGGCAGTCAGTAGCTCATATTGTACCCTATAACTAGGTAACTCATAAATCCTGGAGTACCTTCTGAGCACCATCGTCATAGAGCAAGACACAGCATCCCCGTTTAGTTTTACTGGGTCATTATCACATTACCATTCTAGTGAGAAATAGCTAATTAGATTAAGTTGGAAAATATTTGCTCCAGATAGCAATTTAGTCATTCCTTTAGATTGGTCATCTGTTCAGGTAATATAATTGAAGTCATGTTGTAGTTTAGTGTCAAACTAAATCCTTAACTGCAGCTTTCCTACCTTCCCTATTCAAGAACAGCTCAGCAATGGTCTCCAGTGTTTACTCAGGAAGGCAAGAGCCGGGCATGCTGTGCCATGAGCATGCCTCCTATGTACCTCTGAGATCCTGCCTGTACTCTGCTGTCTGGCTCATGCCACTTCCTGTAAGCCAGGACAGACTTCCTAGAAAGTTAGTCACAGAAGCACAGCTATGTGCTATGGTCAGTCATAGCAAGACAGGCCAAGAATGAAGAAATGAAGAAGAGGACAAGAGTGGCCATTAAATGTCTTGGTAGAACCAAAACCTTGCTGTCTCTCATTAAAGTCTGACCAATCAGAATTTTACATTTAAAAAAATTGTACAAATGTATATTCTTATGGCAACATTATCTCATGGCCAAGAATGGAGGCATGTGCAAAGAATGAGCTGGTGTCTTTTAGGTTACATTACCATTAAAATAGGTATTAGTCTGTCATACTGAGTTTTCTCATTAACCTTTTCCAGCCAAACACGTTGAAAGGTGATCAGGAAGAAATTGTTAATTTTGTGTCTGGAGAAAAGCATACAGGGTTTTCTTTGAAATACCAACACCAGAGAAACAATATCTCTATAATAAGATAACCCCCTTTTGTCCTTTAGTCTGGAAGATTCCATGGAGCTTAGACCATCACAAAGTAGGGAAGATCTGTGTCCATTGTCCCTCCTCAGTGAGCTGGTTGCTACAAAACTGACCAGCTGCCTTTCATGCTAGAGAGGATCCCCAGGCATCTGTTCTCCAGCAACTGGCTTAAGGACAGCATGCCTCATTACAGAGATGTCTTAAACTTATTCTGGTATCTATAGGTGTAGGGATACTGAAGGAACACCCAGATAGAAAGAGATGGTACCAACATCATTTTAAAAAGCTTGTTTTTTCAAATGGATAATTTCTGCCTGCCTGACCTAGCCCTGGACAGTGTTTTCAGAGCTTAGGTCTTCAAGGTACATCCTCAGGGAGGAGGTCTGACTGAGAGGATGGAGAATATTTTCTGATATTTTCATCATTTCCATAAAACAAATAAAAATCTTACACACTTCTATAATTTTGCCCTAACCCACACTCATTCCCATGACGTTCTGCCTCACAGAAGACTTTTAAGTTGATTTACTTCAAGTGTTTTGTGGTAGTAGAAATCTTACTAACACAGATTCCCTATGTTGGCAGAAGATATGCTACATAGTTTTGAGGAAAACACAAAAACAGAACCCCTCCACTCAAACTTCACATTATTTTTACTTCAAAGTACTAAAGACCAAGATAAGTACATGGTGCTCCTGGCAAGCCTCTGGGTATCTCTAGCCTTTCTTCCTCTTTTTGTCTTTAGACAAGGACTTGCTATATAGCCCACGCTGGATTCACATTCATGATCCTCCTGCACCTCCTGAGGACTACAGGCATCTGGCTACCCCTTTCTTCATCTTGATAGTAAATACGCTATGATGAAGGATTCTCAGGTTACATTTTTTTCTTGCCTCTGATGAAGAATAGTAACTTTCGTCATTTCTAGCAGGGAAATGATGACGTTTGGGCTAAGATATTTTAGAAAACAGTCTCCCGTTTCCAAAGTTCTCACAAAACCCCCTATCTCAGCAAAAGCAGAGAGCCTCATTGTATGTTGGAATCCTCACCTGCCTCCATACTTACCTTGACTGCGTAGTAGATCTTTGTACAATGGAGTCTGCAAGGTGCCATAAGCCAAGGACCCCAATTCCTATTGTTAGGATCAAGCTGACCATAAGAGAGCTCAGCTGTAGGAGGACACTTTAATTCCTATCTTGGGCTCACCTGGCAGAAAAGAATGATGGAGAACCTACCTGGGCAGATTGTAGAGGGGAGCCATCCTGAAACAGGCTACCACTGCCCGTTTCCGTTGCTTTGACAATAATTTGTGCCACACAGCCTTTTTGGACCTCAGAGGCTGTTCCACCTAAGAAGAAATCACATGAGTAGGTACACAGAAGGCTGGTCTGAGTGGCTGACTGAGTAGCTCAGACAATTAACTATGGAATAATATTGGTTTTACAACTGAAGTTGGTAAAAATGTCCCCAGCAGTCATTCCTGTTTGATGGTCCAAGATTTTCTTCATTTTCCCAGATGCCACTAGACATGGATTGCAGTTTTACAAATAGCAAAGAGCTGTAAAAAGTATTTTGAACTCATACCAAGAAGTCATAAAGAACATGAGGGAAAGCTGAAGGGGCTACATCTATGAGGCACCAGGCAACATTTGGGGGTGATGGGGCATAACCTCCAACGGCTGCCTTTTGCCTCAAGAGGTCTCCTGTAATTGACAGCTGAGGACAGGGAAGACGTTTCTATCCTCCAGGGCAGTCTTGCTTACACACGCTTCAGAGGACACACTCAGAGCAGACTGTACCTGCTCCAGGTGGAAGAGAGCTGCTGAAATCCTCTGCACCCGCTCCACTGTCTTCTCTGGATTAGAAGGCTCTTCATTCCTCAGAACGTCTTTGTAGAGATTCAGTTGCCATTTCACAGCTGGGTCATCAGACTGAAAGATGAAGCATAGCCACGAGGCAATTTCTATGCCTCATGTGCTGAGAAATACTTCTAGTCCTACCAGAGTTCCATATTATTTCTCCCTTCCTCCCCTTCCCCTTCCCTCCCTTACTTATACTTAAAATAATATATTATGTTGTTATTTATATGTGTGCATAACTTTGTGAGCATATGATACGTTTGTTTGGGTACTTGTGGATGCTGGAAGAGGGGGCTGGATTCCCTGGAGTTGGAGTTACAAATAGTTGTGAACTGTGTAATGTTGGTGCTGGGAACTGAACTTATGTTTTCTGGAAGAGCATCAGGTGCTCTTAACCAATGAGCCACCTCTCCTGCCCCACTCCTTCTTTCTTATACAACATATAGACACATGAATTTCATGTTCCCCATCCTTTTATCACTTTGTGCTACATTTTGGATGATTTCTGCAAAGCAATCTTCCAATTTCTCCATTCTGTGTTCAGCTATGTCTACGTTGTATCTTATACCTATAGATTAAGATTTAAATTTTGAGAGTATGTATTTGTATAACCCTTATGCTATCTTTTTTTTAAAAATCAAACCATTTCCCTCCTTTTTAAGAACAACATTCTGATTAATTTTTTGTAGTTTCTATTGCTTCCTTTTCTGCCTAAATTTTTTAAAACTGTATTTGAATTTAAATTTCTTTCTGTTAGTTTCTTATTGCTTGTAGCATTTCCTTACATGCTTTGGATCTTTTGAGTCTATTTTGAGGAACAGTTTTATTTATTTACTTTCCACTACAGATAGAAAATAGAGACCCTCCAAGTGGTTTCACTGTTGTCTCTGAAGGAGGTTCATGAGCTTCTCTGGCATGAGGCTAATTTTGTTCAAGTCTCTCACCCTGTATTTATAACAGGATATATAATCAGTCCTTATTCCTTTTCCTTTAAAGTTGCTGAAACTGCAGCCCTAAGGCATGCCTCTGACTGAAGCAGAGTTCTTTCTAGGAAGCTAGCTTCCATCTTTGACAGGGCAAGATAGTGCAATGGTTCCTCCATCTTGCATTCCTGCTGAGGACACTTCTGGTTTAACTAGAATTTGATCTCCTTGATAAAGGATCCCATGGAAAACTATCCAATCCTATTCTAGGAACCGAAGGTCAGGATGTCCTAGCTAACTTCTTAGCTTCCGTTAAACTTTCTGTTTGTGTGGAACTCCCTGCAGCTAACCACCTAACCTAGCTTCACTCCTTGCTTCAAACTGCCTCCTTTTGCAAAGCTCCATGCAGCTGCTGAGACAGATGCCAGGACTGGGTTTTTGCCTTTTAAAACTCTGGGCACTCAGAGCTAACCCAAGATCCTCAAACACTTGGGTGAGGTCCCAGCTGGCTGGAACAAAGACTTTCAATTGACAATACACTGTGTCTGAGTGGTCTCTGGTGAGCTCCCTGTTAGAGCCACACTATCAAGATTCAGAGCTTCTAAATTTTTGGCAGTTATGATTTTTTTCCTAGAGTATTTTATCTACCATTGCTATACATTTATAGGGGAAAGAATCAGTACTTCTGCTTTTTCTCATTCTCATGCTAGGGCAGAATGTATCTTGAAAACAGAGCTGTTCAGAACTCATGTTGCCTTTAAATATTCTTTCTCTCTCTCTCTAATTTATTTATTTATCTTTTTAACCCAAGACACAAACTTATTTTGTTTCAAAAGCTTTCCAGAGTAGCAGGTGCTAAAATATTCTCCAGGTGCCTCTTTCACTGTTCAACAAACATTGCAGTCAATAGATTCAGAAACTTAATCCGAGCACCCACTGAGATGTCCTACTGTTCATTAGAAAGTATAAAACATACTTATCAGAGGTCTCTTTGCCATAGCAAAGGAAAAAAATAAAAATTAAAGACATGGCTGTAAAGCTTAGCCCTTTTCTGTTTTTGTGTTTTTTTTGTTTTTGTTTGTTTGTTTTGTTTTTTTGAGGCGGGGCTTTCTGTAGCCCAGGTTGTGCTCATACTTGCTATCGTAACCAATCCTGGCCTTAAACTTCTGATCTTCATGCCCTTGCTTCCAATTTGTAGCAATTAAACAGTTTTAGAATACATTTTAAAACATGAGCGAAGTGTGGCATGGTATATATCTGTAACCTTAGCACTTGGGATGCTGAAGCAAGAGGGTCTCAATATTGAGGCTAGCCTAGGCTGCTTAGCAAAATTATCTTAAAAGTCAGACAGAGTAAGACAAGTGGGAGGACTGGTCCTCCATCCAGCAGAGCAGTCAGTGAGAGATGAAGCATCACCTTTTCCTGCAGGTGCAGGTTATTCCGAAGATGTTCCTTGACTTCTTCATCAGTGTCCCTCTGTGGAAAGATGCAAAATTTTATTCCCATGGATCACCTTGGAAATGCAACACAGGGTATAGCAGAAAATGGATGCAAATGGATGATCAGTGCACAATTTAACAGGGATCTTTCTTAGAAGAACAGAAAGAGAGAAGTAAAGGAGACTTACCCCAAGTTACTGACTCTCAGACAGCTTTACAAAGTGTGTATCTTTCCCTCAGTCCCTGCCCCTTGGAGGACTCCCACCATAAAGGAAGAATACCACCCCCCACCCACAGCCTTTCCTCTGCACTCAGCTGGAGCACAGAGGCAGCAGCTTACACAGCTGTATCGTGATTTTGCTAGTGAGATGAGCTCCTGGTCGCCTGGTGTACACATGTTCAGACCAATGGGCAGCATTTTCTTGAGCGCGGCCACGATGAGGGACGTCTGGATGGAATACAAGTCTCCTCGCCTCTTTGTCTTCTTTCGTTCCTGGTCCTGTCCTCCAGACTAGGAGATGATGTTGAAATAAAGAGAGGGGCTCAGTGACTCTCTGAAAGGAACTGCCTCAGCTCAGGGGTAGCTTGCTTCCTTGAGGCCCTGTCCGTACAGGTTGGGCCTGACTACATTTCAAAGAACAGTAAAAGAACAAAAACAAAAAATATGTTAAGCAAAAACAAACCAGATGGTCATTAAAGACCAGCCCAAACCCGAGCCTTTTCTTCTGTACATGCACACAAAACCACAGTAGCTAGACACACAGCACAGACATCCATAGTCTTTGCTTACTTGATTCCGCACCAAAGGGACAACAGCCACAACAGAAAGAATCACTTTTACAATAGGTAAAATAACTCCCACAAAGAGCAGTGCCCTTCCACTGGGCTACCAGTTAAAATGTGGAAGTGCACCAATCATAGAAGCAGTGGCCTCTTTCCAAGGCTGAAGATGGTATTTAATAGCACAGGTGTTCCACACAGCTTCTCCATCATGGGGCAACACAAATTCTTACAGGAAAATTAGGACTAGGACTGCTTTGGGATCTGACTTGGTATGCAGAAAAACTATCCACAAAATAAAGGAAATTTCTAAGCCTCTGGAAGTTTTTCTAAGTTTAATTTTATTTTTAATTTTGCATATTTGCACTTACATGTGTCTCTATGTGGGTATGTGCACATGAGTACAGTTCCCACAGAGGCCAGAAGAGGGCATCCAATGCCCTGGAGCTGGAGTTTCAGGAGGTTGTGAGCTGCCTGAGAGGGTGCTGGGGGTTGAACTGGGGTCCTCTACAAGAGCAGCAAGTGCTCTTAACTACTGAGTCATCGCTCCAGCTGATGAGAGTTTGGTTTTCTCATGCCTTGTCATTCTTTGTAGAGTTCATTCAGCAAAGTATTAGTGGGCTTTTGTTGTTGTTGTTGTTGTTGTTGTTGTGGTGGTGGTGGTGGTGGTGGTAGTGTTTGTAGTTTTGGTTTTTTTTGATACCGGTCTCACTATGGAGCCTGTGTTGACCTCAGACTTGTGCCATTCCTACTTCAGCCTCCCCATTCCCAGTATTACAAGTATAAACTACATACTTGGCTCTAAGTGATAAATGTAAGAGAGAAATCCAACTTGTTTCACTGTAGATGACGGTAGCTCCCAGACAAGCAACTGAAAACACTCAGTACCCACAGCACACATGGTAGTCCAGGTGCATGCAGGAGACAAGACGCTATAGCAATCTGCTTTTTACGATGCTATGCTTGGAAGAGCAATGCTGACCCTGCTTGATAGACTTTACCTCAGCTGAATAATCAGATGATATAGGTAGTAGGGAGGGATTTATGGCCTGAAATTTGTCATGGACCATCATGAGGGAAAGCTCATTTGGCTTCATGAGTGTGTCTGATAACACGGAGTAGCAGTACTATAGTTTACAATGACATGAATACCAAGCAATGTGTGCCTATCCCCTCCCCTAGAAGTGTCACCTAAGGCCTAGTTCTCTTGGCCTAGGGCAGAACCCATTTATGAGATATGTAGTTCCTTTTTTCTTTTTCTTTTTTTTTATATTTATGTTATTTTACATATATGAGTATTTTGCCTGTATGCTTGTGCATCACGTATTTGTCCTATGTGTGTGACTGGTGCCAAAGAATTCAGAAGAGGGTATTGGATCCTCTGGATCAGATGGTTGTGAACCACCATGTGGGTGCATGGAATTGAACCAAGATCTTCTGCAAGATCTTCTGCAACACACGTTCTAACCACTAAGCCAATGTCAAAGCCCCAGACATGTGTATTCCAAGAGAAGAGTCAGAATTAATTCTGCCTTTAGACCAATGAGAGAGATTCCTAATGACTAATGACATATTACTAAAAATGTGATTTCCCCCACCAGGCTGCATAAGCAGCACTTTCAGCTGCTTATATTATCATTTTGGAAATCAGTCTGATGAAAGAGAATTACAGAGGCATTGTGTCCCTAGGACTCCAAAGCCACAAGTTGGCATCAGTATACAAGTTAGGAGGGCAGTAATACATAAGAGAAGGGAAGAAATGATGCAAAGGACCAGAGAGGCCTCTCATATACTGTTTGTGTCACATGAAACACTGCAAGTTCTATGCTCACAGAGCTTCCTAGGCTACTTCTGTGTTCTACCACTGAGTGGAGAATTCCAAAGGCAAAATCCACTTGTAGTCTATCACCTAAACTGTCATTAAGGATATAATCTGGCTATACACATATGAACTACATGGTATTATATATGTATAAATATAAACAATAATACACAGCACATGGGTAAATATGCCAAGTATAACTGTGGATTTTATATATAATCTAAATGATTTCTCAGTTATTTTTTGCTTAATTTTGTCAATATCATATTCTAATCATAACTGCTACACATATGATTTCAATATGCTTGAAACATAAATAGAGCATTTCTAGTCCTCAGAACAAGTTTGAAATATTTTAGGAGTAAAAACATGATGCTCAGAGATCATGAGTTTTTGAGGTCACTCAGGAAAGCATCAGAGAGTCATCTAGATGCAGCTATATCTGGCCAAAGCTCCAGTTTCCTTTTCTTCAAGCTGCATGTGAACTGGCTCTTACATGTTTCCCCTTTTCCAACACATACTTTGGGTCAGAGGGTTTGGAACAATAGCATTAGGTACTCATTATTGAACAGAAGGAGAAGAATTTCTACACAATAAACTTCAGGAACAATTGGAAAAGTTTCTGCATCATGTGCATTTTGTGCACAATCTTAATATTATCTGATTATTTCAAACTTGAGTTCAGTCCCTGGGAGACTCTCTTTGAATCATGGGAGCTTAAGTCAGAGGCAGAACGTGTGTATAATGAAAGGGCTGAGGTCACTAACAGAAATTAGAAATCTGAACCTGGTACCATGGCAGAAGAGTGAGGCTCTGAAGCTCCCAAGCCCTGCCAAGCCTGTCTCTGGCGGTATGATAGCTGCCAAACTAACAGAGCAGGCATCTGGAAAAGGGAGCAGAGATAGCAAGGAGACCTTGGTTAAGGCAAGGCTTGCCTGGCTTCTCCATTCCAAGGGTACATAGACCTACATTCACTCTCCTGGGGACCCACAGGTTGGAAAATCCACCTGTACCACCCCCATGGTGATCACAGCGAGAAGGAGGACAGAGCCTGACACCACTAATTCTAGGACAGAAAAGACATATCATGCATTTGACCTGTACCTTTACTTGCATGGCCTGTGTGGGAAGACAAAAGGAAAGAAACAAGGAGAAGAGTCAGTCAGTAAAAGCAGGGATTCAAGGCATCAGGCAGCATGTTATTCATAGCTTCTTAGGCCCAGTTGCTCAGTCAGCACTACAGAAACTCAACACTTCATGTAAGCATAGCATGAAAACTGAAGGGAGGTTAGGATGTAGGTTAATTTGCCTGTAAAGAATTATATATATCTACATCAAGCACTTCCGGCCTAGGAGGAAGTTACCTCAGAGACCAGCCTTCCAGGGTGCATGCTTTGTAGACCCCACCCACTGTAGCTACTCACAGAAACCTGATATCTACATTGTCTCCTCTTCTACTTCCTTTAACCACATGGTGCTGAAGACAATTGGCATGTACCCAAAGGCCTCAAGTTTTAATTTCTCCCACCCACCACATTATCATCTTGAGCAGAACAGAGAACCAAGTTAAACGGAATGCCTATCAAGGTCATTTAATACATTTGATTTATAAATCATTATTAGCCTAATGTGCTCTCTTACCATTTTTCTTTTTTTCATATTTTAAATCTTTTCATTCAATATACTTTGATCCTATTCTTTCCTCTCCTCCAATTCCTCCCAGAGCCTCCCTATCTCCCTACCTGCCCAACTTTATGTCCTTTCTCTCTCTCTCTTAAAAAATAATCTGAAACCAAAACTAAACCAAGCTTCTCAAAATCATACACAGAAACAAAACAAACAAAATGAAACAAAACCTGAACTCCTTTTCATGTTGGCTGTTTACAATTGATAAAAAATATATTTTAAAAATTACTTGAAGGGCTGGATGTCCATAGCTTACACAGGGCCCTGCTTCCACCCAAAATAGTGAAATGAAAGAAACAAAACAGAACAAACAACAATGACAACAGAGAGACCATGCAAAGTTTTTGGGCTGGTCATGACAATGTATACTTTTAATGTCAGCACTGAAGGCTGAGGCAGATAGAAGAGTTCAAGGACAGCTTTGGCCTGCATGGTAGAATCTGAGCTTAGCCCAGAATACATAGTAAGACTCTGTCTCTAAATAGAATGAGGGAGGGAGAGAGGAACGCAGAGGGAGAGGTAAAGAGAGAGAAGGATGGGTAGGGGTCCTGTAACCCTGTCCAGAGTAACTTGGGATTACTCTACAACCTAAACAACAGAGCTTCTTGAGTTACACTGCAACTTTTAGACATGCTTTAAGTAAAAGGCTCCTATGTCCTGAAGGTTATACCTTTATTCTTCACATATGGCCATGTTTAAATACCTCATGGTAATTCCCCAATTGCAGTTTATATTCCCTCAAAACAACATTACCTATCTGCTCTTAGGTCATGGTATTACAGCAGTACTTTTTCATCAAGTAAGTGACTTTCTGAGTAGCTCTTAAGGGGGAAAAAAAACCCAAACCAAAAAACCCAGACTTTGCAGTCTTCATGTTTTTCTGAGATATGGGAGTCTGATGAAGGCACATTGCCTGGTGTTGTCTGTGCCACTAGAGTGCAGGGGCCTCACATCGGGCTTTGATCAAAGGCAGACCTGCACAGCGGGAAGTTGTTACATCAGAGACTGTAAGTGAAGTGAATGTAAGTCAGCTCAACATGAGATGTTAGAGGAAAGAATTTCTGGAAATCAGTTTGAGAAATGGTGTGTGTGGGGAGGAGAGGGAGAGCATGCAAAGGGGAGGATCTGAAAAAAGGGGAGAGAAAGGAGTGAAGGGAGAGAGACTAGAGAAGAAATGTTAGGTATATGTGTAAGAGAGGGATAGAGGTAAACAGGAAGAAAGAGGGAGAGAGAAGGTGGGAGGGAAGGAGGGAGAGAGGGAGAGACAGAGACACAGAGAGGGACAGAAAGAGACAGAGAGAGAATATGAATGTGAGATGCTCAAAAATGGAAGAACAAAGAAAACAGAAGAAAGGATACAAAGCAAGGAAGTGGAAGAGAATAGTGTGTTTGTGTGTATGTGTGCGTGTGTACATTGAACAAAATTCACACATAATTTTGTGTGCTCTTGAAAGATGCAAATATATCTTCACAAGACAATTCCTGTCCTTTTTTCAACCCACTAAAATCACACTCCAATTCTTGTGTCTCAATGGTTTATCTTAGTGTTTATAATATTGGTCAAGGACTGGCTTAACATTTCTTTGGCTAAATGCCTTCTAACTTACCATTCCCCTCCGAGGAATCTGCTGCCGTATCGCCAGAAAATAAAGTACATTTAAAAACCAAACCGAGCCAACATATTTGCTCAGCTAGTCATATTATCTAAATATATATTCACGAACTTGTGCTTTATAAACAAAATATACAATGAGCTTTCAAAAAAATCTGTGTTAGCTGCCAACAAAATAATACATCTTTGAAGGGATCTTAAAATATCTGGGTGGGAACAATGTGGCCCACTGTATATTTTTTGTGCTTCCTTGCCTTCAGGCATGACTTATGCAGTGCGTGGCATGCAGCATTCACAGATGGATACCTCCACCAAGACTTCCATATGCACCAAAGTCCTCTTCATTTATACAACACAGGAGTGCAACCAAGAACAGAGACAAACTGCAAGCGATGGTGACAAGCGTCCATTCAGACAAGGTAGCAGAGAACATTTCATTGTACAGACAGAAGCAAGGGCAAGAGGGAGTCAATTGATATGGAAGAAAATCCCCTCCCTGGTTTCCCATAGATAGTTCTCTATCCTCAGATTCCAGAAATGGCTATTTATTGGAGGCAACGAATCTGCCTTAAAGCATTCATCAAATGATGCTCTATCTGACAGCTGCTGCTAGAAAACTGACTTTTAACCAGACTCTCTTGGGATTGTATGCTCAACCCCATTATACAGATTGGAAAGCTGGACTCTGAGGAATTAAGTGAATTGAAACAAAGCCCTAGTTGGCACCTCAGCTACAGGTGTTTTCCTCTTTATTTCTGTCTTTTTACTACTATTTTCTCTGTTCTGAGGCAATAGGGTTGGTGTGAATACAAAATGCTCAGAAACAGTTGGCATAGAGCCTCAATGGAAATGCAGCAGTTTGCTCCTAAGATGACCCAAGAGGGAAATACCCATGTCTTGAACATGAACATTCTCTGACCAGGCAAATGCCCCTTTCCTCATTCAGCATCATGAATGAATAGAGTGTTATGTTAGCTTTTTTAGTGGATGAGTTATGAAATGGTTTTCTATTGCTTCATTCATTTCTAAACTCAAAGACCATGATGATCTATTCATCACCAGAGAGCTGAGATGGCTTTCCCTATTCTTCCCCCTCGGGGATCTAGATCCTTATATCAAATTGCCATGAATGCTAGCTGGGTCAGTCCTGAGCCAGAGAATCTACCCAGTGTAAAAGATAGCATCATTTCTGCTTGGGATTTACTGACTTTCTGTAGGAAATCTGGGTTAAAGGACATCTTGTGATGTCCCCCAAGAGGACTCTGCAAAGATATCTTAGATAAGCTGGAGTCTGGGAAACCTGGGCTTGTGGTCCTCGAGTGAACAACTGTGTCTATCAACAGGTAAATGCAAAAAGAATGTGGAAAACCAGATAAGTGTATCTAAAGCACCACAGGAGACACCATAAAATTCCTTTGCAGCCATGATTCTCCTTGAATATAATCTCTCTGCTTTGTATATGAACACAGTTCACTGTCAACTTTATTTGGCAGCATATGTCAAAAGTGTACTCTAGTGTGTAGATTGTAAGCACTGTCAAATTTTAGATACAGTCAAATTTTGGATACTGGAAGAAGTGCTAGTGTTAAAACAGATGAAAGACCGAAGAGGCAGTGCTGAGTGGCTGTAGCTGACTGGAGCCAGCTGCCCCACTTGGTATAGCCTCACGTATTCAAATTCATTGTGGTATAATAGTTTCTTTCCTGCTATGCCAAGACATTGGTTATCCATCCCAAATGGTTACTAGAAAGGTGCTCAAGGCCCTCACTATGAGCCCACGAGTCCCATCTTGCCAGACCCACTTTTCACTTCTCAGGGGGTCCTCATGCACACTCTACCTTCGTGAACCTTACAGGCAGCAGCGTGCCAGCCATGAAATGGCTGTCTCTCAGCTATTACAGCCTATTTACACTTGACATACAAGCCAAACCTCCCCGAGGCACAGTTCTCAGAGGAACAGGGCCAAGAGTAAGTCACAATGCCAGTAACAAGACATCACATTTAAGGAGACTTGGCTTTTGTATGTGCAACTGAGGAAGCGTGGCTAGCAATTCTCTCCAGTCAAGACAATGAAGCTTCATTGTATAGAGCTGACTGAGAATAAGATGCAAGTTCGTTTTCCCTCTATAGGTTAGCTTCTTCTCTAGTCCGCAGAGTGGCATGCCCTCTTTCAAATATCTCCTGCTGGGAGATGGACAGACGTTTGGTTTTCTGAGGGCAAATGTCATGGAAAAATGAACATAGGCATTAAGAGGTCAGCACATCTGGAATAAAACAGATGCTGGCATTTCAAAGAGAAAGGAAATAAGCGTGAAGCCAGGGTGCATGCTGAGGAGGTATAAAGGCAAGTCATTGCCTCCTGACCCATCAGAAGGTGACTTTGCACACTTGTGCTTTTACAGGGTGGCTGTACTGGACATACTTCCATTTTAAAGCTGCTCACAGCAGTGTCTGTTTGGGGACCTCTCAGATACCGTGGGCAAGTGTTGAGACTTAAGCGTTTTGATATACAAGCTTCATTTATTCACAAAGCACAATGACGCTGCTGTTTAACAGGAGCTTCTTCTGGCACATTGTGTGTGAATCAGCAACAGAGGCTGCTGGTTATATGTGGATCCTAAGTTGAGTGCATTGTTTAAGCCCCACAGAAAAGGACCTAGATCCAAGACACGGCTGAGGTCAAAATTGAAGCATCCTTGAGATGGAATTCTAAAGACTTACTTTTGACATCTTGCTTTTGCTGTCTCCAGTTAAAAATGCCAAGTTATTAATTTCATTTTGAATCACAAAATTTTGCTCTTCCCTCTTGAAGTTCTAGACCAGGGCAGGGTAGAGGAAGATTATGGAGAAAAAACAAAACAAAAAAACAAACAAACAAAAGTAAGCATTAAAAGAAAGCTTCTCCAGATATATATCTGTCAAAACCATTTCTAAATCCAGAGCTCAGGTATTTCCTTACATGAGATTTACACCACAGAATGAAGACCTCGGCCACCATGCGGAAGAGCTGGTCAGAATCAGTATCCGGGCTCTTGAGCCAGTTAGATCTGCATTAAGAAGCAAAACAATAGGTACAGGAGATTCAGTAGCCATGACAATGGTCACACTTCACAAGTAACAGCAGTTTATATTTGGTCTGGTAAACCTGAATTACCACATGAAGACAATAAACCTCATACATTTAGTTCCAGGTCCAGAACTGGGATAAGTATCATTTATACTTTTATCAAAGTTTTTAAGAATTGTCTCAGCAAAACAATTGTCAGACACCAACATTTCAAAACCACCACCTTTGCTTTGTTTCTTTTGTAGGTAGATGGTTAAACCGTAAGTTTGGAAACAGATCATCCCAGATGCCTCACTGCAGAAAGATTTAATGAGTAAGCCTACCCAGCCTATGACAACAATGGCGACTATGGCATCCAGTCTTGCCTTGGCGTTTGCTATTGGAAAGCCTCTGAAAATCCCTAAACATGTCATGCCCTATACCTTTGACTCTGAAAGCCAGTTCTTTGAATGGAATATTTAAAAGATTTAAAATTTTGTGTGAGGCCGTGCTTTTGAATGTGTATGCTTGCAGATATCAACAGAGAGCATCAGCTCCCCTGGAGCTGGAATTACAGGTAGTTGTCAACTGCCACAGTGTGGGTACTGAAAACTGAACCCAGTCCTCTGTAACAGCAGTACTTGATCTTCACCACTGAAATATTTCTCTAGTCTCTCAAGGCCAGTTTTCTGAATGAAAGATAAATTTTGTCTATCATTTAAACTGTCTGAACAGGAACCATATCTCTTTGTGGGTTGTGGTGTTGGGTTTGTGGTGGTGGTGGTAGTGTGGTGAAGGTGATGGAGTTGTGATCATGATCGTTGTTGTTGTCATGGTTGTGGTGGTGGTGAGGTTGTGGTAGAGGTAGGTGGGTCACTGGTGGGGGGTGTTGTTGTTGTTGGAATTGTGGTGGTGGTGGTGGTGGTGTTGCTGGGTAGCAGTGGTGGTGTGGGGGCACTGTGGGCATGTGTTCATGTATAGAGGCCAGAGAACAACCTCAGGTGTCATTTCTCTTATATTGTTTCTTACTGGCCTGGCACTCTATTTTGACTTGTCTGACTAGTCATCAATCTCCAAAGATCTACCTATCTTTGCATGTCTTTAAACAAAACAATACAAAAATACCCCCTCCAAACAAACAAACAAAAATCCTATAGTTTCTTGGGAATACACTTATAAGCAATAACTTTACTGACTAAGCTTTTTCTCCAGTCTCAGAAACCAAGTATCTTTTATAACCTCTTAATCACCTTGGATATCCTCTATAAATAGGTATGATTTTTTTTATTCCTTTTAAAAACTAGGTTAGGTTAAGACATAACCCAATAGTGACAGGATGGCTAAACTAAGTCAAACATAGTAATTTTCTGTAAGTTATTTTACCCATGTGTATCTTGTGCATTTGATTAAGTTGTATTACAAAAAGGTAGGGTGAATTGCTATTTCCAAACCACACACACACCCCACTCTTCTACTCAACATTTTTCTATCAAACATAGGGAGTTTCTTCACATTAAGCAACTACTCAACTTTCCAGGCATCAACCCACCAATTCAAACATGAAAACCATCTGAAGTTAGTTAATGCCCCACATATTAAAAACTCAGCCCCACAAGACTGCTCTCCAGTTCACACACTAGCTTGACAATGTGACCACCTGGCTGCAAATCAGGAGTTTATACAGTTCTCTTGGTTCATAATTAATAAGAACAACTCATAGCTTTGGAAGTCACTTTACTTGTTATTAATACTTTATCTTAAATAAAACTGAAAAATATGAAAGACACAGGACAAGATGCTATGGATGAAAATTTCTGAGAAGAAGCTGTGTCTGGCTGTGAACAAAATCTCCTAGGAGGAGTGCCTGTGTCTTCAGAGACTGATGGACCAATTGGAACCTCAGGACTGTGGAGAGATTGGAATGTTGTAGATTCAGAGGCTAATTACTTTATCTTGGACTGGTTTTAGAATTCTGGAACAGCCATGCCTTGCCCCACTCTGTATCTAAATTAACACCTCCCGATTATAAATAAAAACCACTTAAAAGCTATATTACCTTAGCAGAACATTCACACCTGCCAATCCAAGAGCTAGGATGTCATCAGATAGCATCTTGGGCTGATAGAATACCTACTCCATAATCCTGTACCCACCTCTCTTGTGTACTCAGCAACATATTTTAAAATTGCCTTGATTTATGAGTTTCTCTGTTCTGTAAAAATATAAAAACCCTGTGAAACTGTTTCTGTCTTGGAACATGGAATTTGGGGTAACCTAAATCTGTGTTCCCGAGCTATGGTCACTCAAAATAGTTCCAGAATAAATCTACTATTTATTAATCACATCATGTCATATTATTATTGAATCATATCTATTAAGATATGAGCTGTAGTTTTTATGTTGACAATGTATAAAAGGAATCTGGAGATTTTAAACTTTCTCCAGGTACTTCATCTTCCAGGTATCTTTATGTTTCTAACAGTTCAGAATATCTCCAAACTCCAGAGTTTAAGGTTTTTAAAAGAGACTTTATTTCATAGCATTATAGTTTGCTTCAAAGGTCAACCTTACATACCTGGGAAGGAGAAGGTTCAGTTGAGCAATTGCTTCTATCAGATGGGTCTGTGGGCATGTCTGTAGGGATATTTGATGTAGAAGGGCCTAACCTACTATGAGAGGTATCATCCCTAGGCTAATGGGCCACGGCGTTGTAAGAATGGCAGCCAAGCAAACCAGGGGGAACAAGCTTGTAAGTAGCCTTTCAAACTCCCTTTGTTGGAATTCCTGCCCTGGTATCTCTTAATGATGGACTATAATTTGTAAACTGAAATAAATCTTTTCTTCTCCTAAGTTATTTTTTTTCTCTAGAGTTTATCACAGCAACAGCAAGCAAACAAGAACACATAGGCATGGTTGGTTAAATCATTGGCTTTAGTGATTAACTCCATCTATAACTCCTTTCTTCTGGAACTGTCAAAGAGTTAGAAGGTAGAGATGAAAGTTCCAAAATATCTAATTGTATAGTTCATTCCTTATGAGTGTGAGCTCAAGCACAGTGGAATGAGGCTTATTGTGAATAACAAAAGATAATCCTATAAATCAAACAGTCTCAAGGGTTTTAGGAGCCCTGTTCC
Organism: Grammomys surdaster; assembly: GCF_004785775.1. Taxonomy (NCBI): domain Eukaryota; kingdom Metazoa; phylum Chordata; class Mammalia; order Rodentia; family Muridae; genus Grammomys; species Grammomys surdaster. Next base: position 57,745 of record NW_021627982.1, read on the forward strand.
AGGAATCTGAAAGCCAGAATTACATTTCATTTTTATGAAACAAAGTTTCTTTATTTTTTAAGACTATAGTATACTTACATCATTTCCCCCCTCCCTTTCTTCTCTCCAACCCTTCCTATATACCCTCCTTGTTCTCTTTCAAAGTCATTAGCTGTTGATATACACACATGAGTATATGCTTATACATTCCTGAATACAGCCTGCTCAATCTATATAATATTATTTCTATGTATGTTTTTAGGACTGACCATTTGAAATTGGATAACCATGTGGTGTTTTCTTCCCTGGGGATGACTATTAATGTATAACTGTAACATAGAAATTATGTTATATGGCTTTCTTGGGATAAAGAAACAATTGGTTGCTGATGCTGGTATGTCTTTAATTTCAGCACTTGGAAGGCAAAGAATGCAAATCTCTCTGAATTCAAGTCCAATTTGGTCTACACAGTGAGGCCTTTTCTAAAAAAAGGGGGTGGGTGGGGAGAAACAATTGGCTCTCACAAATGATCTGAAAAATTGATGTCTTTGGTCCAATGCAGAGCATCATCAAAAACAAATTATGGAGCTGAGGAGATAGCTCAGCCAGGGAACTTCTTACTATACAAGGGTGTTGGTCCAAGACTGAATGCCTAGAGCCCATGTAAAGTCAGACTTGGTAGCATGAATTTGTAATCTCAATACTCCTACAGTGAGATGGGAGGCAGAAACAAGAGAATCCCTTAAAGCTCACGTGCTTGCAAGCCCAGTGTACTGAGAAGCAAATGCCAAAGAGACCCTTTCTTAAGCAAGGTGGGAGGCAAGGATGAGTAATTCTGAACTCCATACATATTCCTGCACTCACATATACAAATGTGCTAGTTTGGGAAATATGATTGGTATTCCTAGGCAGCCTGATAGATAATCCTACCCACTCATGGAGAGCTCCATGGTAGGCAAGGAAGGGAAACACTACAGAGGTCAATTCACTTTTAGATCTTCCCTTCTTTCTTATCTCTAGCTCTAGCCTCAAGAACATTATTACTGAACCATTCTTGTTTTCAAATCAAACTGTCATCTTCTTTATATAGTAGACATACTTTTTTTTTTCAGGGTGATATCTTGTCCCACCAAATATCATGGTATTTCACCTGCCTTAACCTATAACCAGGAAATGATCAATGAGCTCAAAGTGGAAGGTGAAGAATGGACTTCCTGGAAAAGTTCTCTAAGAAGAGATCACATAGCAGAAAGTATCTTTTTGCCTTTACCCTGTGAAATTTGCTTTTTTTTTTTTTTTTTTTTTTTAGTTTAGAAAGAAAACCTAAAGTCTAGAGCTCTAATTGCCATATTAAAATGTAAAATAACTTTGGAGATGGAAGGCAATGGGAAAGAGATAAAGACAAAAGTATAAGGGCCCACAATGAGTAATCATACTGGCCACACACGGGCTATCTTTGGGTTTCTTTTCGGTATAATAGACGTCTCATCTCTTTAAGCAATATAGACACTTCTCCATTACCTGCAGCACAAATGCAATTCAAGTTTGAGTTTTGAGACTGATAAGCTCTTTGATTTTCCTTCGCATTGATTTCTTCAGAAAGCTTTTCTCATGGTTACATTTCTCATTTTATCAGAACCACCAGCTGTTCATTCCTTGGTGTTTTAGTTTAAATGAGCTTTTTGCATTTGTACTGTGGCTTATGTGAGAAGAGACAAGGGTCATATCCTAATCTACCAAGGAAAGGTACAGCCACAGGGATGGTCAGTAAGCAAGAGTAGCAAAAATAAGAACTTAGGTACCATTTCCTGGTGGAAATTCATTCTGTTCTCTTTGCCTTCGTGTTGGGATGTAGTTTGAGATGGAGGAGTTTAGCTTTGCTCATGCCTTTTCTGAAAACCAACCTTGTAGTCACTGTCTCTAGTAAAGTTATTTCCTCCAAGCCAGGCTTGTGAGTATGAAGAAAGTCCTCTTAAACGTCTTCTCCCAGGCACACAAGCTTTCTGCTCCTCTCCTTCAAGCCAGGCCAAGATGATACTTGCAGGAGTAAAGATTTTGCCTTCACTTCTATTGCTCAGACTCGCTCTGTTCAGGATTTCAGAGGATTCAGCATCTAAGTCAATACTTAAGCACTTGATCCCCACTGAGATCGTTACCTAACCCTTGGGTCCTTTATCATCTGCACCGGTTGCTATTAAAAGGCAGCCATGAAACACAAGGCTTCTAATGGAAGAGATTGAGTTTAGAGGTCATGAATTGGGACTTTTCCATGTAAGGTAATGGGGAAAGCAACACAAGCTGGTGAAATAACAATATATTAACAGAGAAAACAAGAAGCCTTGTGTATTGAATCTTGACAAGCTGGGTATGCTGGTAACCTCGAGATGCTAGCTGTGAAGCCAGGAAAGGAGGAGACTCGTGAGGAGTTGCAGGCAGAGAAGACATACTTTATCCACTCTGGGTGAAGGCTGCTTTACAGATGGCTAGGTGGCCAGATGCTGGCAGGTACCCAGGCACACACTGGCACACACATAGACTGCAACACAAGTCGCACAGAGGTAGACTCACAAATCTGCAGATAGACATATGCAGGCAGGCTAGGGAAGGTAAAGTCTCTGGTTCAGCCATACTTAAAACAAAACAAAAAGTAGCATTTTTCCAGAAATAGTTACATAACATATTACATCACTACATATTTTTGTGTTCTCTGAACATTTGATGTCTGCCATTTTTTTGCTGACTCATAGCCCCACAGATGTCCAGTGTTAGCCATTTTGGCCCAAGCTGGGTATTCATACCATTGCCTTGTTGTCTAAACATAAACTAGTCCTTAGGACCTTCTGTCTGAAACAGCTGTACACTTATAATTCCAGCACTGAGGAGGCTGAACCAGAAGGATTGTTGACTTTGATGCGAGACTAGGATACATAAGCAAGACTTTGTTTCAAATTCCACAAGCCCTCAATAGGATGGAATAGAATTTTGGGCAATGGCAAGAGTAAGAAGTCTCAAACTTACATTTTCAAGATCACGGTTTGAAAGATACTAAAGCTGTGCTCTTGGGTTCAGGGTCAGGTTATCTGAGATGAGACCTCTTCCCTTTTAGAGACTTGTTGAATCAGTCTTGTCTTCTGTCTCTAGGCAAGAGGAAATGGGCAGCTGATGTACCCTGGTCTGCTCACAAGTTCGATGTATTCTGATCTGCCCAGGGTTCCTTGTGTATCCTGCCAGCTTCAGGCTCAACACTGACTAATGTACAACACTGTCTTTTCAAAAGGTGATTTAAACACCATCCCATAGGGATGAAGGAACTATAAAGGTTTAAAACAATGAGAGGAAGATGGGACATAGAATTTCTTCGCTATTTTAAAGTGTTGCTACATGAAGGCTTAGTTTCCCCTGGTTTTAGAGAGCACAGTTAGAGCCTCTAGGCATTATCCATGCAGGTGGAGGAAATGTGAGGTGACTACAATATCCTGTCAGCGCCTTCACTCCATCAGCCCAAGTCCATTGATTGTTTTGGATAGAGAAAGTACTACTGGACTCTAAAGACTGCACTGGTCTCTGTTCTCCACTCTACTGAAAGCCCGTGGACAGATTTTGGTGGAAAGTGTTTATTCAAGGCTGACCCTAAGGAAAAAGACGACTTTCCTATCTCAAAATCTCTATCCACATTGAGAAATGGGCAGAAAAATCCCAAGATGGGGCAAGTCTTTTCACTTTTCCTCTTGAAAGTCTTATAGTCTTCGACTTCTGGGCCTGACCAGATAAACCACTTTCTATGGACACAAGGAAAAGAAAGGGCATTCTTTGATTAGGAAAGAGACTGTGGGAGAAGACAAAGGTAACAAGAGTCAAAGAAAGATTAGAAGAGGAGGCAAAAATAAACCTCACTTTATGACCTCAACATCCCAACTCTCCTCCTGCATTTCTTTCAATGCATTAATAATAAACTCAGAGTCACCAATAATGCATTGGTATCGAATTAAGGGCAGAACTCAGAGCGCTTCCTCTTGGTATCACTTGACTAAGAGCAAGCCCAGATTTGACTTCTCTAATTCAGTCTCCCTGTGTCTTCCCTCACCCTGTCTGCCTGTTTTATGAGTCTGAATCTATACCTGTCTGAAGGTTGCCTTTCGAATCTGTTCATCTGTTTGACCCTGTATGTTTATCCCAAACAATAGTTTTGTGATCTCTTTAATTGAACATCACAGAATGTACCACATGGGGGAAGATATGGGGGATATTTCACAGAAATCTTTAACAAAATTTTATAAGGGATTGAGTCACTGACTCTAACTGACCAACATGTCAAACAATTATTATCAAGCCATATCTGAATGCTTTGTTCAACATTTATGGTGGCTATCCATTTTCTAAGACTGTTTTCAGGTTGTATTTGCTATTTTTAGCAGATGATTATCATAATACATGTTCAAATATGCACGCATTACTCTTGGATCAGGGGCATGAAAGAATATTTACAATTACAGCCATGTATCAGTTTAGCCTGTAAAAGCTGATTACATGGGAAATCCAAGGCGAGCAAGGTTGGTTGTTACATTGTTCACTTAAAAGCAGGTTAAATGAAGTCTGAGTATACAGTAGGAAAACAATCTTAAGTGACCTTAAGGTATATTATTAACTCTGGCTTTGAGGTCCAGCAAAGGTCTCAGTCTCTTATAATGTAAGAATTATTTTTATCATAATGCATAGCCATATCCTCCAAAATAATCGAGTTAGAAAGTATGTTGTTCTGGATTTTTGTTTCAGGGTCTCACTCTTTAGCCTAGGAGACAATGTATTCTGATAAATATATTGTCAGTATTTAAAGTCTTAGTACACTTTTTCCCCAGCTTCAATAGTGCTGCACTTACAGGCATGAGGCCCCATGGCCAGCAGCCTAGACATTTTTTTTTTCTATACTTCACTCTTAGTATAGTACAGATACTTTCTGCTTTCACTCTTATGAAAGGTCTTTGAAGGGACAGACACTCATGTTGAAAAGATGTATTTCTAAGCAGGCTCACATGGCTGTGACGTTCGGGGAGGAACAGGTTGAATAGTAGAGATGAATGAATTAATGATGATCTCAAAGACTCTCTGACATTGCCATTTTTAGCAACTGTCAAGCACCTTGTAAACAGACCACGCTCTATCTTGAGTCTTCATCATCTGCAGTGACACGCAATTCAGAAGCTATTCCAGGAGCAATCTTGCTCCATTTTTGTTTTTATTTTCACCTCAAGCTCTGACAAATTTTTTCTTTAAATTGCTAACGTAATTACGTTATCGGAAATGACTAAAGTTGATACTCTAAGAGCAGAGCTCCTTTGTCAAAATGAGCATAATTTCCTGTAGCTAGAAAAGGAAATATAATATTCTAGCCTTAATGTGCGTGTTTATGCATATGTGTGTAGACAATATGTATGCAGAAGATGTTTTCTTTCAAATCCTAAATATAAGTAACCTCATACAAATTACTTTAAGTACAGCTTATATTATAAAAATGAATGCTAAAATGAATATGACTCTCTTGCTATGGCAGAATGGGAAACAACTCCAAAGTCATTTTCTTCTCTCAGCTACTTGTGCATCCCTCTGGCAACTCCCAGATTATAAGTCTTTCAACTGCAGGAGAGTGTGGTATGGCCAAATGCTTAGTCTTTGCTTCTATTCCTGGCAAAGGGGGTCCTGAGCAGTTGGAGTAGTTTTTGCTTTTTCTAACAAACCCCTTTGGTCATAGGGGGTTTATGAATGAGGCTTGCCATCTCATAACAAAACCCTCATAACATTGATGAGGGGCTAGATAATTTCAGGATAGTGCCTGGGCCCCAGACAGACTAGAACTCTCCAGAGCTAGTTGGAATCAGATTACAGGGTTGGAACTTTCCTAAGCTCTTGGAAAAAGAGGATTCAGTTCAAGCTCAAAAACCAATGGGTACTGATACGATCAGTCAAAAAGTCCACCTATACAACTGGTAAAAACCACGGCTGCTGATCAGTGACTGTACACTTGCATGGCAGGCAAACTGTCCTAGGCGTAATATCTAGTACAACAAAGCAAAGCAAATGAAATTGCAACAAAATACAACCATCAACAAAAACTCCTGAACAGTAAGACTCAGGGCTTCTAGACAGGCGACCACACTGATGTTTGAGAGGCTGCTATACCTGGGGAGAGCGTGGGAACTCTGCTCATCCCCAAACCATGAATATTTATTTGGATGTTCCTGAGTTGTACTTTAATAAATCAGCAATCCTAAATGCTTTCTTGAGTTCTATGGGGGCCCTGAGGATTGAAAGACTTACTTACAAGAAAAACCATATTCTCAGTGGAAATAGCTAGTCCCATGAGTTCTGAACTTTCCCAAGAAAAGGCCTTATCTTCCACTTCTGTTAACTTGAGCCCTCAGCTAAATCAAATATGCACATTTTCTGCTTTGTTTTCTTTTTTCTTCTCCCTGTAAACTACAATGCTGTCATAGGCCCCGGAGACAGATTAAGAATTTCTTTTTGCTCAGTTTTAATCAGAAAATGAACTCATTTCCCCATATTAATATGCATTGTGATATTTTCTCTTATTATGGGTGAGTATTCTGACCCAGGTCTTGTACATTACCAATGATTTTGAGCAGGGGGCTCATAGAAATCCTAGTTTATATTCTGCACAGAAAAACTGTGGCTAGCCTGGTCATTTCTTTTTAACATTTTTTTTTATGAAATTTGTTTAGACAGTTTTCTATAAGCATACAATGCATCCTGTCCATACTTGTCTTCTACTTTTCTACCTGTTGGGTTGGTCTGGTGCTGCTATGTATTCAAATGCTAAATACTGGCCCTCAAGATCTGGTTGCAGTCCTGAGGAGCACATTCTCACAACACTAAATGATGTTATTTAAACTTTGCTCACCAATCTTCTCTGACTAGTTAAATAAAAGTGGCTGCCACCCAATTACTGGGAAGAATAGAGGTAGCCGACCAGGACTCTGGTTACCAAACTGGAGGCTGCAGTTAGGGAGGGAGGGAGAGAGAGAGAGAGAGGGAGAGAGAGAGAGAGAGAGAGAGAGAGAGAGAGAGAGAGAGAGAGAAGAGAAGAGAAGAGAAGAGAAGAGAAGAGAAGAGAAGAGAAGAGAAGAGAAGAGAAGAGAAGAGAAGAGAAGAGAAGAG
>NW_021627983.1:0-14850 GCF_004785775.1 Grammomys surdaster
GAAACAGGGTTTCTCTGTGTAGTTCTGACTGTCCTGGAACTCACTCTGTAGACCAGGCTGGCCTCGAACTCAGAAATCCGCCTGCCTCTGCCTCCCAAGTGCTGGGATTAAAGGCGTGCGCCACCACTGCCCGGCTTAGGTGGCTCTTTTTAAGTAACACATATTTGACTTCTTTTGACTGATAGAGAAGAAATGTAGTCCAAAGTTCATTTAATTTAAGAGAGGACTTTTCATTGTCAGGAGCAAGATTTTAACTGACTGGCTTTAAAAATGGTGTTTACCATGTGCTAAGTGTCTTGGATCATAAAAGAGATGTGCCAGCACATGAATAGAGAAGCTTAATATTACTCAGCTTTATATAGAGCATCCAGGAAGAAAGTTGAGCCTTCAGCGACAGAAAGGCCTATTTCTGAGATAGTAAAGAGCTGCACTGTCATTGAGGACAGGAAAGCCGGTGAGACAGTTTACAGTCGAGGACCAGACAGGGAGCCACTGTGTGTGTGTTTGTTTGTGTGTCTGTGTGTGTGTGTCTGTGTGTGAAGCTTGTCTCCCAGTTCTGGGGTGAGGGTGGGCCTCCTTTTCCTTCTGTCTCATGTGGTGTTCTCAAACTTCTGGAAACTCACCATTTTTCTATGTGTTCATGTCATAAAAAGCCTTGGAAACACTTCTGCACATAGATTTATGGGAAAATCTGAAAGTCCAGAATTCCTTGGCAGTTAGCAAACTCTTTCCAAAAGAAGTAAAAGCAAAGATTCTATATTCATCTTTGTATTCCTAATGAAGGCATGTTTTTCTGTAAGCAACAGGAGGAGAATGTCTTGAGGAGACAGCAACACAGTGCTTCAAGCAAGGCTGATTAATCTAAGATTAAGACTGACACTTGAGCCTGGGTTTAGTTTCAAGGAGATTTGGTAAATTGTTTGGGGCTGTGGTGGTTGGAAAGCTGTATGGAACATGGAAAAGAGGGACGAGGAGAAGAGTGGGCATACCTGCATGGATATCTGTGGACCTCTTTGGAGGCTAGAAGAGGGAGTCAAATCTCCTAGGAATGGAGTTACAGACAGTTGTGAGCCACCCACAGTGTGAATGCTAGGAATCAAATCCTGGCCTTCAGGCAGAGCAGCCAGTGCCTCTTAAGCGCTGAGCCATCTGTCTAGCCTGGCCTATTCTTATTTTTAAAGAAAAGTGGTAATAAACCACATTTTCATGCTAATGAGAATGGCACATTAGAAGGTAAAGCTGATATATGGGAGAGCATGATAGTTTCTGGTCTCCAGATAAGTGAGCTGGCACGGAGCCTAATGTGGCAATAGAAGTAAGTGCCTGGGACTGGACCAGAGGTCCAACAATAGTATCCCAAGGGAAGGTGGAGTGTATGGGTACGGATCCCAGCTGCCGTATTCAGTAATGGCAGGGTTGGAGATTGTCTTCTGATAATGTCTGTTACAGATAAGCTGGTCAACAGCTTAGAGTGGGGAGGGCAGTAGAAATTTGCAGTGTATATTTTGGGGATGGCTCCATAAATTTCGAGTTCTCTAACCCTGAGCCCTTGTAGCTCTTTGACATTCTGTCAGTGCCCTGAGAGGCTTTGCTTGTTCCTTTACCTCCAGCATAATATGGACAGGAACTTGGGGCTTACAGCATAATTCCTGCCAGAGGTCCTGTGAGTACTCCTCAGTAGTAGATGCAGATGCTTAAAATACACAAGTGGAAAACCAGGCCTGGTGATACAGGCCTAAGAGCCCAGGTACTCTGGAGGCTTAGATAGAAGGATAGATGATTCAAGGCCTGCCTGGACTCCAGAGTCAGTAAAAGGCAAACTACTAAGATGCTTTTTCAAAAGAAAAAGGAAAAATGAGCAGAATTCTTTCTGAGAAATCCTACCAATGTTATCCATTCTTCTTTTTCATACATCAAGTATAAGAAGGCAGCTAAACTATTTTAAAAGTCTGTCTGTTTACAGAAAAATCAGGAAGATATGTTTGTTGTATGAGACTTATATTTGCAGGGGGTCAATGATTTGTTTTAGAAATATCTATCACAAACAGCCAAGATGTGGTGGTGCATGACTTTAATCCCAGCACTCTAGGATGCAGAGGCAGGTGGATCTCTGTGAGTTCAGAGCCAGCCTGGTCTATCTAGTGAGGCTCTTGGCCTGGCAAGGCTACATACTGAGACCCATTTCAATTAACAAAAATAGATAGATAGATAGATAGATAGATAGATAGATAGGCAGATAGATAGGAGAGAGAGAGAGAGAGAGAGAGAGAGAGAGAGAGAGGATAGAAATATCATCACAATATCTTGCTTTCCAAGTAGTGAGAAGCCATACATTCTATGGACTTTGACTAAGAATTATTAATTTCTCTTGTGAGGTTTATATGAAAGCCCAAATGTCACTTTATCATAGTGATCATCCAACTTGAATATTCATCAAAGTCACCAGCAAATTTTCTCAAACAGATCACTGATCCTCATCCTAAGAATTCTAGCTGCAACGAGGCTTAGGTGTCTGCATTTCAGCAAATGACACTATGTTGCTAGCTCACATTTTGAAAACGACTACATAATGAATGGATTTCCTTTTATAAAAATAAAACTGGGAGGGGTGGAAAGATTCTAAGAGTCAGGGGTGGGTGTGGTGGATGGATGATGAAGGGTGACCAAACCAGTGTCTCCTGAACAGGCAAGACTGCTGTACTCATGAACTCACAACAGTGTGGTTGCCTGCATGGGACCTGTGCAAAATCAGGACAGTCAGCATTCCGGCCTGGAGATGGGAGGGGATTCAGATGCTGCTACTCCTAAGTGAGGAGCTGTTGACAGCTGATGGCTTCTAGGGGAGAGTCAGGCTTCTTCAAGGGTATGGCTACTGGTAGGTCAACTCTGCTCCAGTGGACAGTTCCATGAATATGTGGGGGACATGAACTGCAGCCTGTGGGCTCTTAAGAACAGAAAGGATGAAAAGAGGTCATAAGTTTGGAGGAGGTAGATTGTATGTATGTGTGAAATTCTTAAAAATATATTAAACAATAATAAAAATAAATAACATAGGCCAAGCATATTAAAATATATAACAATTTCTGGTCGTTTTCTTAAGGATCTTCCTGTGTGATTGACACTTTCTTTTGGTATCTCACGAGTAAGGAAAAACTGACTTTTAAACTAACACAATGTCATATGTTAAAGATAGGAGTATTGAGGCTGGAGAGATGGCTCAGTGGTTAAGAGCACTGACTGCTCTTCCAGAGGTCCTGAGTTCAATTCACAGCAACCACATGGTGGCTCACAGTCATCTGTAATGGGATCCAATGCTCTCTTCTAATGTGTCTGAAGACAGCTACAGTGTAGTCATATACATTAAAAAAAAGTACAACAATATCAGAAAATCCACCTTCGTAGCTTCTTGCAATGCAGGAGGTGCTAGTGAGGTCTTCTATCATTGATGACACTTTCTCAGTGCATCAGAACCCTGTGAGAGCTCACCCTGGTGGCTAGGATGTAATTCCAGCTACTTGGAATGCTGCTGTTGGAGAATTGTAAGTTCAAGGCCAGATTGGACAAATTACTGAGTCATTTGTCTCCTTACTGCAGCTAAGCACCTGATAAAGGGAAAGGATTGTTTATTCTGACTTAGAGTTTCAGGGAGCACAATCTAGCATGTTGGGAACACAGAAGCAGGAGGTGCCCGGTCATGTTGTCACCACAATCAGGAAGTAGAGAGCATGAGTACTTGTCCTCAGAGTGCTTCTTTTTATTTGGTCCTTGCTGTTGTGGAACTCATTGTGAAGACTAGTTTGGATTGGAACTTGTGGCAATCCTCTGTGATGTGGAAATGCTGATGTTTCCAATAAAGAAATGCTGCTGAGCTGTGTATATGAATTTGACAGATAACTATTTACATAGCTTTCCTTTAAGTAAAGGAGGTGAGGAAGAAGCTTCTCTGGTGATGGCTTAGGAAATCATTGATCTATGGTATAGCAGAATGTCATAGGAGTCATTTTATTGCTGTGTTCTTTTAGTAGAACAGTAGTATTTGGTTTATCCTAGGTCCCTGGACTATCTAATCTCAGGTTCTTGATCATTCAAGCAGTTTTGGTAATGGGTTCTATGTCATGGAATGGGCCTGAAATCAAATCAGATAGTGGTTGGTTACTCCCACAAGCTTTGGGCCACCATTGCACTGGTGGATTTTGATCAAAGGTTATAGCTTAGTTGATGTTTACATTTTTCCTTTGGTTGTGTGCTGAGTGCCTTCCTATACCAAATACACTAGCATGTAGGGGTTAAGGCTCTATGTCGGCACCAGCCTGACTTCATTGTGTTCATTGAGTTGCTAGGCTTTGACACCAATTTGTGGAAAGCAACCTATAGTCTTGGCAATAGCCTGGGTTGTTTAGGGGTTCCCATTGGACTCCTATGTCTCAACAATTCAATTAGATGTAACCCATTCCAGGTACTGGAAGTTTCATTTGATGAAAATATGCACTTTGAGTCCTGTCTCTCATTATTTGGCAATTTCATTTAGATCACCTTCATATATTTATATATTTTAGGAAGTTTCTATTGTATTAGATTTCTACTTTACCATTTGAATGGCCTTTAATTTTATCTGTCTCTGTCCATATTTCCTTCCTAGTTCCCCTCTCACCTTTCCTCCTCACCTGATACTCCTGTTCCAGCCCCTCCCCCCATAGATACCTATTTTATTTCCTTTTTCTAAGGAGCTCTATCTGTCTCCCTAGTCTCTTACTCTATATGTATGTAACCTTTGTGGTTTTATAAACTATAGCCTGGTTATCATTGACTTAACAGCTGGTATGTACATATTAGCCATACATGCCATGTTTGTCTTTCTGGGTCTGTGTTACCTCACTCAGGATGATTTTTTTTCAGTTCCATTAATTTACCTGTAAATTTTAAAATTTCATTTTCTAATGGCTAAATAACATTCAGTTGCATAAACAGACCACATTTTCTTTATAGATTGATTTGTTGAGAAACATCTAGTTTGTTTCCAATTTCTGTCTATTATGAATAGGGCATCAATGAACATGGTTGAATAAGTGTCTTTGTGGTAGCATGAAGGATCATTTTGGTATATGCCCAAGAGTGGTGCTGGATCTTGGGCAGAAGGATTCCTATCTTCCTGAGGAACCACCACACTGATTTCCATAGTAGCTGTATAGGTTTGCACTCCTACCAGCAAGAGATGTATATTCTCCTTACTCCACACCCTTGCAACATGAGCTGTCATTTGATTTATTGACCTTAGCCATTCTGACAGGTGACAGTTGAAACATAAAGTAGTTTTGATTTGCATTTTTCTGATGGCTAAAGATGTTGAATATGTCTTTAACTGTTTCTCAGCCATTTGGGTTTCCTCTTTTTGAGGATTCTCTGTTTAAATCTGTACTCCATTTAGAGACCCGCAGCCAGACAATAGTCAGAGACATCAAATACTCAGCCCTAAATGGGGTGTCTCCCCACAAACCTCTCACGTCAAGCAAGGCTCAGGGAATCGATCCTACAGAGGAAGTGTGAACTGAGTGTAAGAACACACCAAGGAACAAGGCCCTCTAAGTCAGCAGGATTGAGGACATAAGAATTCTCAGAGACGGAGGTAGCTTGCACAGGGCCTGCCTGGGTCTGCAGCAGATGGAGTCCTAGAGTTGAAAGAAGTGGACACAGGCTCCCATTTTTAACCCAGAAGCTATCTCCAATTGATAACCACTTGCAAATGAAAATTTAGTTTCCTCCAAGGAAGGCTCATTGGGGAAACAAACTACTACAAAAGTATAGAGTGCATTTGCCACCCCTCACCCCGCCCCAACCCTTCCCCTTTCCCCTGTAGATAGACAATGGAAAGTGAACTCAATGGTACCTATGGAAGTATCATAGTGTCATGTGAGGACTTTTTTTTGTTTTAAATTTTATCTTTTCATTTATTTTTAATTTTTTTCTCTCTTTTTATCTTAGTTTCTCTCTCTTTCTCTCTCTCTCTCTCTCTCTCTCCCTCTCCCCATAATATGTACAAATTATACATGTATATTATAATATATATGTATATTATGGATTCCAGTTTTTTATTGGTATTCCAGAGTATGCAAATGAGTGGGTCTTTGCATCTGTTTCTTGTGCCTTTTCTTGGATTCTTTTTCTTCTGTTTGTTTGTTTTGTTCTATTCCAATCTGTTAGTCTTTGTTTTATTTTATTTTGTTATTGTTCCTTAGATAATTGTTTTTTAATGAGAGAAAGAAAAGATATCTGGATTGGGGAGGGGGAGTGTGAAAATCTATAATCAGGATATATTATATAATAAACTATTTTCAATAAAAGAGGAGAAGCATAGTTAGATTGTTTTGAGTTTTACAATGGAAGGCCATAATAACTATTTTGAGATAAAACTTTTATATATACATTTTTGTTAATTTTCTTAAGGAAATTCCTAGAAGTATATTCATTTGATTAAAAGCTATGATTAAAAGTTATGAACATTATGGCAAGGCATGATTTTTGATGAGTGTAGATAGTTTCTGTGATTGTGTGACCTTTGGAATTCTGGAGACTTTTCAGAGGGTATAAAAAGTACTAGGGACTCAAGAGGTGGGTTGGGTTGCTGGTTGATTGTTTCAATCATGTAAAACTTAGCATTTCAATTTGGTAAAAATTCCCCCCCCCCCCACATGCCCTTTCTATCCCTCTCCATTCCACAGGGTGACTTCCCTGGCTTGTGGAGAAATCACCTATCAGTTAGGAGCGATCGTTGCTCTTGCAGAAGACCAAGGTTTGGTTATCAGCATCCACATGGTAGCTCAGACTACCCATGACTTCAGTTCTAGGGAATCCAAAGCTGTCTTCTGATGTCTGTGGAACCAAGTACTCATGTGGTTCACATAATACATGCAGACAAAACCGTCATGCACATAAAATAAAATAATTTAAGAAAAAAAAGGTAGCTGGAATTGAGCCTGAAAACAAAATCAGTAAGCAGCACCCCTCGCTGGTTTCCACTTGGAGCTCCTGCCTTGGCGTCCTTTAATTAAGTACTGTAAAGCAGAAGATGGAATACACCCTTTCCTTCCCAAGTTGTTTTTGCTCATGATGTTTATGACAGCAACAGAAAGCTAAGTAGGACACTCCACAGAGTGGGGAGCTCACAGATTTTACCAATGAGCACCAGGCATTTGCCTGTCCTCACCTAGGGCCACATCTTGGTGCCTTTGCTGACTGGGCTATCTCTCCAGCCACCCTAGCTGTTTGTGTTTCCAGTCTTGGTTGCAGAACCGAGTGTATTAGTTCAGATGAATCGATCTACAGTGGTCAGTGACTGGTGAGTTCGGAGTGCTCTGCAAGGGACAGCCATTTTAAAAGACATTTTATCTCAGGTTGACAAACCCTCAGGGGTTCCCTCATGTAGGTTCCCCCCATTCCCTCCCATCTGTTAGCTGGGTCCTCCAGTTCAGTCATCAGGCTCTACTCAGTTCAGTAGTCAGGGGTTTACTTACGCAAAGCCAACTTCCAGCTTTGTTCTCCAACGTCTCAGTGCGTTCAGCTCACTGTAGCAGAATCATCTGTTTATATAATTATCTTCCTTGTGAGTTGAGGACTTTAGGGTGCGGTCAATCTGTCTTTTAAATTCTGAACATAGTGCTGCTGGCATATAGTTCTGTATACAATTAGAAGCGATATATGGCTATAAGGAGGGGGCATAAAACAGGGTGAAAGTGGCATTTCTTTTGGTAGACATTCATTCTTTTCCTTCCTTCCTTCCTTCCTTCCTTCCTTCCTTCCTTCCTTCCTTCCTTCCTTTCTTCCTTTCTTTCTATTTTTTTATTTACTTTTATTTACTTTTTTTTTTTTTGAGACAGGGTCACTGTGTAGCCCTTGCTGTCCTGGAACTCACTCTGTAGACCAGACTGGTCGTGAACTCAGAGATGAGCCTGCCTCTGGCTCTCCAGTGCTGGGCTTAAAAGACCTGTACCACTGTGGTGGCTGGGTTTGCTTTCATTATTTCCATGTAAGCTTCCTTAAGACAAAATTAACCTTGGCATCTGTGGTTTCTTCTTTTTTTAAAAGTGAGCCAAAGACGATGTTAGAACTCTTTCCACTAAGCTAAATTCGCTGCTCCCTCTTGTCTTTCTTTAACTTTCCTGCTACCCTTGTCTTTGGACACTGTCTAGCCAAGTCCTGCTAGGTGAATTAAGCTCTCTAGGGCTGTTGCCTCATTGCAAAATAAGGGTAACATGAGTACCTATGAGAATCAAGGGCTCAATAAATGTGAGTTACAACAACTATATTTACAAGTTCTCTTCAAGATTTTCAAGCATCTGGGCTGGAGAGAGATGGCCCAGCGGTTAAGAGCACTGATTGCTCTTCCAGAGGTCCTGAGTTCAATCCATCTGTAATGGGATCTGATGCCCTCTTCTGGTGTGTCTGAAGACAGCTAGTGTACTCACATACAATAAAATAAATCTTTAAAAAAAAAAAAAGATTTTCAAGTATCTTTCTCCTTCCCTACTGGAAGCTCCATCCACTTGAGCCGCTGTCCACACCTGTGACGTACGACTCACCCTCAACCCATAACCTCCCTCCTAAATCCTGACTTTAAAATGGCCTATCTTCTTTAAATTAGGTTAACTAAAAAACTCATTTGACATCTTGGGTTTTGTGTCATGTAAACACTCGTATGAATTAAGAACGATCACACAAAGTGACTTTATGGCGTCCTTTTATTACAGATCACTGCTGTGGTCCCCGCCCCGGCCGGGCCCCGCGCCCCGATCACCACGGCTGGCGCTCGGCCGCTTCCGGTGGGGCCTGCGCTCTCTGCGGCGGCTCGCGCGCTCTGCTTGCCGGCGGCCTCATGCAGGCTGAGCGCGGGGCTCGGGGCGGCCGCGGGCGGCGGGGAGGCCGGGAGCGGCCCGGAGGGGACCGAGAGTCGGCCGGGGCCACGACAGCGCTGGCAAGAGGAGGCTGCGGGGACGGAGGCGGCCGGCGGGGCCGAGGCCGGGGTTTTCGCCGAGGCCGAGGAGGCGGCGCCCCGCGAGGCGGCCGCCGGGAGCCTGGAGGCCGGGGCGGAGGAGGCAGCAGGCGGGTAAGGACTGCGGGTTCCTGCGGCCGCTAGCCGGCGTGCAGCGCGCGAGCCACAGCGCCTGCGCGAGATGGAGCCGGGGGGCGGAGGGGGTGGACGCGTGGACCGTGCACGCGCAGACCCTGGCTGCTTGTGGCCCAAGGACTAGGCGACCGGCCTCCTAGTTTTGCTGATGCCGGAGACTAACGGCGACGCCTGGTGTTCGGGCTCCAGCCTGTCACCGAAGTTACTTTCTGCGGAGCGATGTCTACCTGAATGAGCGAACCCAGAACCCAAACAAAAGTGTTCCTCTGTCCTGTTTCCTTTATCCCATCCCACATTGCCTAGGTAACAGTGTCTGTTGTCACCCACATCCGGATGGAGGAACACGGGGGAAGATTATGTTTTCATTTTGGTTTGGATTGGTGATCTCTAAGATACTTTTCTCTCTTAAGATTCGTATTTAGTCCTGGGTACCATTCTGGGTACCTAAAGACTAAATGAGATTGGCCGACCTTTCCGAGTTCTCTCTGTGCTCAAGTCTTATGGTTGGGCACATTGGTGCCCTAAATCATGATTAACTGCAGTGCTCCGAAAACAGACAGTCAATAGAGTTCCAGCTGTGTAAGGGCCATTATCCAGCTGCAGGATTCCACACAGTGTACACCCTTTGCTTTCCCTCTGGGTGACTAGACTGCAAATGGAAACAACTTCTAGATATGTACTCCTCCAAAGTAACTTACTTGGGATCTAAGAAGCCCTTAAATCATTCTTCTAAAGATGGGTGCTATGGTCCCTGAGCTTACTGAGTTTGTCAAGCAAATTATCAGGCTAGTCACCTTCACTGCAGTGTATTACTATCTTTATTGCAGTCGTTAACTTCACAAAAAGCAAGAATTTGTTTAGTATCTTTTTTTTTTTTTTTAGAAATATATTAGTTTTTCCACGCGCAAGCATGTGTGTCTGTGTGTACGTAAGTGCAGTACCAGCAGAGGCCAGAAGGCATCAGATCGTTTGAGCCCATGTTAAAGGCAGTTGTGTTTTCCAGAACAGTAGCAAACTGCTTTTAATCCTCTCTAAAGGCACCGGCACTCGTGGAATATGCTCCCATGCACACACACATTCATGTAAATAAAAATGAACACAAGAATGCAAATGTTTGACTCCAGTTCCTTTGAATATATACCTAGTAATAGGATTGTGGAACCCTTACTGGTGGTTGTAGTTTTAATTTTTATGGAACAGCCATACTGCTCTTTGTAATGCTATACCAAATGATCTTACCACAGCACATGAGAGTTCCTATCTCTGCATTTTTGCTAGCCCTTGTTATTTTTCAAATTCCTCTGTTTCCTTCCCTTCCTCCTCTTCTTTATCCTTTTCTCTTCATACGCCACCACTGCCCAGCTTTTTTTTATTTTTTAGATGAGTCTCAGTATGTAGCTTTGGCTGCCCTGGAAACACACTCTGTAGACCAGGCAGGCCTTGAACTCAGAGATCTGCCTGCTTCTGCCTCCTTGTGGGGATTCAAGGTGATCCTCATTGTGATTTGTTTGTTTGTTTGTTTGTTTGTTTTTCCATTTATTTAGAAGTTTCTATCCAGGCAGTGGTGGCGCACGCCTTTGATCCCAGCACACTTGGGAGGCAGAGGCAGGCAGATTTCTGAGTTCGAGGCCAGCCTGGTCTACAGAGTGAGTTCAGGACAGCCAGGGCTATACAAAGAAACCCTGTCTCGAAAAACCAAAAGAAAAAAAAAAGGAAAAAAAAAAAAAGAAGTTTCTAGATACTTTTAGGTGAGTAACTTGTTCTCATGATTCTGATGATTAGTGACAGAGATTCCTTTTCATATAAGTACTGGCCATTAGGGTATCCTCTTTGGAGACATATCACTTCAGGTTATTCAACCCTGTTTTAATCAGATCCTTACTACTCTGTATTTGAGTTGTTTGAAGTTGTTATATATTCTACAGAATCATCTTTTGCTAGGTGACCAGTTTGTCAACATGTCTTCTTCCGTAGGCTGTTCTAGTACTCTGTTGGTTGTCTCCTCTGTCATGCAGTAGCTTCTTTGATGTGATCCCATTTGTCAAGGTTGTGTCTGTTGTTTGGGCTGTTGAGTTCAGATCCAAAGAAAGCTTTGCCCAGAGTTTGTTCTGAAGTGTTTTCCTGATAGTTTCAGGTTTCATATTTAAGTCTGATTTATTTAGAATTGATTTTGTATATAGTTTATTTCTTTGGAGTATGGATATGTGCATGTATCCCTGGGGTTTTCTGTTCTGTTTCACTAGCTCTTCACTTATTCCTTTTTGGTAGCAGGACAGAATTGGGGTGACATGCATGTTAGTAAATCACATTTAAACCACATGCTGTTTTTTTTTGTTTGTTTGTTTGTTTTTAACCAGGACTGTACAGTTTAGCCTATTACCTACTCTTTGTAGTGTGTCTTAAAGTCTGATATTGTAAGGATTAACTTTTGTTTCTTTGCTTAAGATATTCAGGGTAGCCGGGTGGTGGTGGCGCACGCCTTTAATCCCAGCACTTGGGAGGCAGAGGCAGGCAGATTTCTGAGTTCGAGGCCAGCCTGGTCTACAGAGTGAGTTCCAGGACAGCCAGGGCTACACAGAGAAACCCTGTCTCGAAAAACCAAAAAAAAAAAAGAAGAAGAAGAAGAAGACGATATTCAGGGTCTTTTACATTTTCATGCAAATTTTAGGAGTGGTGGGTGGTTCTGTTTCTTTGAAGAATGTCTGGCCATCTCAGTGGGCATTGCATTCAGTCTGTAGATCACTCAAGGTATTACAGATACTTGAATGTATTAATTCTTTTATCCATGAACACTGGAAGGTTGGGTGAAAGCTTATAATTTAATGTCTTCTCTAGGTGCTTTCATTGATGTTCTGTAATTATCATTGTAGATATGAATCACTCCTTTGGTTAAATTTATTTGTATATATTTCATCTATTTTTTTGTTGCTATTGTTTTTTTATTTATACTTCACCTTCACCAAGTTAATTTTGTATTCTGTAACTTTTCTTAATTTATCAGTTTTAAAGTTTTTTGGTAGCACTGTGTGTGTGTGTGTGTGTGTGTGTAATTATATAAGTAATTATATAATATACAAAACATACATAACTAATGTCACCTGCAAGCAGGGGTAACTTAACCCCTCATTTTCTGTTTGCTTGCCTTTCTTTCTTTTTCGTTTCCTCTCACTGAAACTTTTGGAGACAGGATCTTACTATGTAGTCCTGACTGGCCTGAAACTCAGTATGTCAAACAAGCTGGCCTCAACTCAGAGAGATCCTCCTGTCTCTGCTTCCCAAGTGCTGAGATTCAAGGTGGGTGCTGTGGCTACCACCACACCTGGGCAGGGACTTTAATCTTGTACTGAATGAAGATGTGAAAGGCAAAGTGTTAGTCTTTTCCCTAACGTTTACTGTTAACAGAGAGGCAGTTAAGTCCTGTTAGCAGTCCTTGAATTTTTTTTTTATCAGATAATAGTAATTAATATTTATTGAACACTTAATTATGAGATTTGGACAGCAAGGCACAGCTACGTCACTCACAGTTATGGTTAAATTACTTATTCACAGTTAATCTGCAGATCACTGAGGCTGGATTCCACATGAGTCTGTTGACTCTGGAGCCCGCCCTTTTGATTACTGCTCTGAGCTTCTGGTATGATTTGAGAAGAGGTGACTCAGTGGTAGGGTCTCCTACTGCACAAGCATGAGGACCCAAGGTCAGATTCCCTACACCCATGTAAAAGGCTGGGCACTGCAGCTTTCACCTGTAATGCCAGCACTGTGTAGATGGGGCATAGACAGGACGAATGCCAGAGCTTGCTGGCTACCAGCCTCGACGAGCTCCCGGTTCAGTGAGAGTGTCTGAAGTCAGTGAGGCAGAAAGTAATGGAGAAAGATCCCCAGTGTCTTCTTTAGGCACACACAGGCAAATACACTTGCATACACAGATACATACTACACATGCATACAAACACAGACACACTTACACACATACAGACAGAGGGGGGAGGGGGCAGGGAGAGGGAGAGAGAGAAAGGAAAGAGAGCTGTTGGGTGATGTTTTCACATACCTCTCCCCTCCTGTTTATATATGATTGATTGCAAGGCTGTATACTGATATTTAGCTCTTTGAATGTTAGCAGACCTTTGTGTTCCTTATCCCTATTTATGTGGCAGATGTCTATGTCTATATTCACTTAAAAAAAGAAGTGAGACCAAGTCTCACTGTGTAGTCCAGGCTAGCTTCTAACTCCAGGCACAAGTGGTTCTCTTGCTCAGTCTTTCAAGTATTTGGGACTGTGGTGCTACCATTTCTAGTCTGGACAATAAAAAGTGAGAAAGCTGTTAATAACCACACTAGATCTTTGAAGGATATTTATTATTTTTATTTTTTTTTTTTTTTTTTGCTTTGTAACTAAACCCTGGGTTGAGTAGTAAACAGTACTAGCTATTGTTAAGATTCTTACACTCTGAAAAAGGAAGTGTCTGACTCTGATGCTTAGACATAGAGAGCTGATCTGGTGTCCTGTCAGGTCTCGGCAGGTATCTAAGGCTTGTTCCATCTCCGAGGCTAAAGTGGGTTATAGGCATCACAACAGCCAGTAGAGACTGAAATGAAAGCTTATTAAACTCAGACTCAACAGCCTCCAAGACGGTTGTTTTTCCGTCTTTCAGAAAGACTGCAGCTGGCTTGGCTAGTGGCTGAACGTGCTCAAGTATCCCAACAGAAAATTGCTTTAGGATTACACTTTGGAGCCAGGTGACATAGTGAGGTTCAGACCAGTCTGGGCTACATTACGAGGAAAAGGCTTTTGACATTCTTTCCCATCGCTGTGAGCCGCTGGGTAGACGCTAAGTGTCCCAGTGTATCTGTTCTTGTTAAGAGTGTGCTGTTTGGAGGTATGCATTTCTACTGGCTGTTAATTCACCTCTATATGTCCATGATCTATGTAGATGCTGATCCTCAAACTGCTTACCTTATTCTAAGAAAACCATGAATAATACCATGTCCATATGTTTACATCTAATACATTTTATAATCGAAGAGATCAGATGCTTTCAAAATACACAATTCTAGCATATTCTGTGTTTTTATTAATTAAAACATAGAGCAGGAAAGCATTTTAAGGGCCGAGGATGTGGCTCTTTTGCTAGAGTGTTTGTCTAACACGCACAAGTCACATCACTTTATGAATGGACTTAAATACTGTAGTGACTTGATACTGGCTTTATACATTTAAAAGTTACATCAATCAAGTCTTTAAAAGAGCAGTAAAATTTCAACTGTTCCTTTTAAATTTATATTATCTTTCCATAGTTCCCTCATAATTTTATCTGGGGTAATGTATTTTATACTTGAAAATATAATATAATAAATACTTGTTTAGTAGTTGTCTTCCACTTCTGTGTAATAATTTTTGTTTTAGTTACTATATTTTTGTTTGTTTTTGAGACAGAGTCTCACATAGGGCAGACTGGCCTTGAACTCATGGTCCTATCTTACCAGTGCCAGGGTTTCTGAGTGGTAATAGCCATTTTATTAACTTAAAGTGTAATTAGGATGGTAAGACTTGTATCAAATTCATATATATTAGTTTAGACCATCAGTTCTATAATTCTTCTATATTTTGTATTTATCAAGTCATGTTACTAACACAGAGAGACATTGTTAATTCAGTGAGACAAACTGTCACTGTGTATAGAGCTCTATATGTACTCTATATGTACTCTATATGTACTCTATATGTACTC
>NW_021627984.1:0-47558 GCF_004785775.1 Grammomys surdaster
AGAAGAGAAGAGAAGAGAAGAGAAGAGAAGAGAAGAGAAGAGAAGAGGAGGGGAGGCGAGGATAGGAGAACAAGAGGTCTCCATTAGATGAGATGGACCGGCATGTGGCCAAGAGAAGTGCACCTGAGGACAGACTGATGGAACAAAGCAGCCTGGGCAAGACTCAAACATCAAGTAACTTGGGGAGCACAGCTAGGAAATAGCCAGTCTAGGGTAGGGGTAAAAGATAGTTTAAGGGTAATAGCCCAGTAATTTTGCTAAAGCTAGTTGAATAAATTGATAGGATTCTGATTGGATTATTGGGGTGCTCGCTGGGTCATAATAAGAACTAACAATTATTAAATACCACAAAATAACACCTACCACCTTGCTACTCTACCTCTTCCCCATTTATCTCTCTTTTATGTTATTGTCCATTTGCTTAGTGACCTATTGTGAGTAAATGGGCCATCTTAGTAACCAGGAGCTTAGAGCTACCCTTTGGAGCCAGGGGACTTGGCAGAGTAAAGACAAGTAAAGACAGTGATTCTGCCTCCACCCCAAATCTATCAGTATCTAACCATTCAGAGGTTGGGGTAAGTTCTTGTGAGTTATGGCAGATTTTCATGACAGATTATTAAGTGGCCAATCTTGTGTATGCCCAGCACATGTAACTTCAGTTGTGAATTAATGATTGCAATATTTCTTAACTATTTCTTTTAAAAAATCCTACAAAACATTCTACTACAGAACTACATCCCCAACCCATGGGCACCCCATATATAAGACTGGTGTTTGAAGCTGAGTCAGTCCTACAGAAAGGTCTACAGTAACTCTGGGGAGTGTCAGAATTAGTGCACTCTGTTAGTATTGAAGTGGAGAACCAGTGTGGGAAAATTATATACATTTGATGGGGGAGGAGCAAATATCAAATAGTATAGTTTAAAGTGACAAATTTGTGTATTAGATTGACAAGGAGTGGGTTTGTGATGGCTAATTTTGATTATTAACTTGATTAAGTCAAGAAATATCTAGGAGCCGTGGTGGTGCACACCTTTAATCCCAGCACTTGGGAGGCAGAGGCAGGCGGACTTCTGAGTTCGAGGCCTGCCTGGGCTACAGAGTGAGTTCCAGGACAGCCCAGGCTATACAGAGAAACCCTGTCTTAAAAAAAAAAAAAGAAAGAAAAAAAAAGAAAGAAAGAAAAAAAAAAACAAAATATCTAGGGAAGGAGCTGGAGAAATGGCTCAGGTGTTAAGGACACTGGCTATTCTTCCAGAGGACCAGAGTTCAACTCCCAGCATCTACATAGCAGCTCACAACTGTCAGTAATTCTTGTCCCAGGGGATAAGACACACATATAGTGTACAAACACACATGCAGGCAAACACCTATTCATATAAGAGCAAAATAAAGATTAAAAAAATATTTAAAAAAGAAATGCCTAGGGCATTGGTGGGGCCCAAATTTGGGTATGTCTACAAAGGTATTTCTAGAGAGGATTATATGAATAGGAAGACCCACCCTGAAGGTAGATAGGTAGCACCATTTCCTGGACTGGGGTCACAGGCTGAATAAATAAGGAAAAATGGGGGCAGACAATAAAACCATGATATTCTCCTTTCTTAGCTTCCTACTTACTCAGATGTAAGTAAGCCTCTACTGCCTCACAATCCCCTGCATGGTATACTGTGTCCCCTCAGATCATGAGCCAACATAAATCCTTCCTTAAGTTATTTCCTATCAGTTATTTGGTAACAGACAGATAGGAGAAAGTTAACTAATACAGCAAGAGTCTTCAATACCACATTTTAAGGTTCCCTAAAAATATCTGTGCTTATTCTACAAACACTCTGCTTTCCTTACAGACATAGAGGACTATAGGCCCTCAGATATCTCAAATTACTGTTGCAGTACCCATTACATCACAATTAAATTTTATGTGCCAAATGAACATATTGGGTTTTGATAAAGGATGGCTCACACAGAAACTTTCTGGTATTATAGAAGTTGATTTGCTTAATTATGACATTTGAGCATTTCAACTATTAAACATCTGAACACATTGCTTCCTGAGGACTTGACTTCTGCCCATATCCTTCTTCCCACAATGATCTTGTTCTGGATCTTTATGGTGCCCAGCTTCTTATTTCCTGCAGGTCTTTGTTCAAACACTGCTTTTCCAGTTACACCAGTAAGGAACTGCATTTTAAGGAACTGCAACTTGTCCTTCTTAATTCCCTTTATTTCTCTCAGTATCGTACTGTTTTTTTTTTTCAATTGTGTGTGCTTTTCTACTTCCAAGATGTATGCTCCTATGCTAAAGAGTATGCCCCCTCCCTCAAGGCCTTGAATAGTGCCTGGCATTCAAGGACAGCCATTGAATGAGTACATTAGTGAGCAGCAAAAATGAGGCAATGCAAACCAACCAGCTCCCCTTGCCTTGTGGTGGCCCATGAGGATGCATGCCTCAATCCATACCTCATCACTGGCCAAGAAAATCACTGTACATATATGTCCTGACGACTGGTGGAAAGACGTAGTGGTAGCTATAGCTTCCTTCATCTCGCTAGCAACACTGAGCTATTTCAACTTTCCGTGTTATTTGATTGTATAACCAGTCTCGGAGAGCAGCCGGCGGCTCCCAGACATCACCTTCATACCTGTTGTTGTCCACATAGCGGATCAGCATGGGGTAGAAGGCATAGAGGTCTCTGCAGAGGACGGCAAACTCATCTAGGATGAGGAGCTCAGCCTCCTGGGTGTCCCCCTTGCCATCTGTCTTCAGCTGTTCCTCCTCCTGCACAGTCTTCACCGCCTTCTTCTTTAGCTTCTCCAGGGTGGGGATGAAGTGGCTTCGAAGCAGGTCGGGCCTGGCTTTGCTGATAATTGGCTGGGCATACACTGCATTTGCAAACAGAGGACCTTAGTCTCATTCCATGTGTTGTGACTATTAGTGAAATTAAGAAAGGTGAGATTGAGGAAACCATCAATCCAGGATGACATCTATGCATACCCCTATCTGTGATCTTTCCTTGAATGCCCCTCTCCCAAGTCTACAGTGAAGAACGGGGATCTAGCATGGCTGCAGGAGAATGTCCCCACCCTACACAGGAACTCCAGCCCACAGGAGCCCCACCCAACATGAATTCCTCATGTATGCATGGCCTATGCCATACTCCTGTCTTCTAACAGACTGCCTTCCATCATCTGACAGCCTGTCCGTATTGGTCTTGGCTTATCAGTTAGATTTTGTGTCCCTGCAGGAAGCTTTTTGTTCATGGAAATTAGTACTGTGCTGACCTGGGAACAAGCACTGGGTGTGTGCTTTCTATTGACGGTAACAGATATGTCAGTTACCCTGATCTGTCATTACACATAGAATATGTGTCCTGGAAGCACATTGTACCCTAAAAATCTGTACATTTATTATGTGTCAAAAATAAAATATATATGTATGCTTATATGCTTTTTAATTATTTCATTTAACAAATTTCTCAAAAGCATAAGAGTCCAGTCAGGTTCTAAGCTCTCAGCACTGGCATCTTCTTTGGGCTTTGCGGGAGGGAGCATGGGCTTGGAAAGATTGGGGCATTACTAGAAGTAGAGAAGCTGATCAAGAAATTATCAGGGCTGCCATGTTGGCTTTTTTGTAAAAAGAATGAATGGAAACCCACATGTCCTATCCTAAGTTTTATATCCCATTGATTAGATTCCAATTATTCTATTATGAGTTAGTCAGTTGAGCTGAATAGTATAAGAATCAAAGTAATTGCAAGAAAAAATGAAATGAAATAAATACATCCTGAACCATTGACCATGAACATGCAAATGTCTATTTCCAAATTTCTTTAGCTTAGGGAAATTCAATTAAGAACAACTACATTCCAGGAGTTTTCTTTTATATCCTATTTTTCCTTGTGTTTAGCTTTTCTAATAAAGGAGTAAGGGAGAGCTCCAGCTGGAGAAGGCAAAGGTAGCTTGGAGTTCTGACTTCTCAGCGATCTCCAAAGCACAGGCCCACTGCTGTAGTGAACTGAGGTGAAATTAGGTCCTTAAAATTGACTTGCATTAGTCACCAGGAGTTAAGTGGCCTTACTGAATGTGATCTGGATTTGCTACCAGAAGGACAGCCACAGTTCATTTCCATCAGTGTTCCTCAGTGACAGGAACTCTCACACCCTGGGAGAAAGGGAGCAGATGTTCTGATCCTTGGCCTTCCCTTAACTCACACTGTAACAATCCATTAAATTGCCTTATGGTTATTTTTTAAGGGTAATTGGCAATAAGGGACTGTCTACCCTGTTTATTATCTATCCACAGGGTCTGCATTATCCAGTGGTCAAAATAATTGCAATTTTAATCTCAGCTCATTTCTGAGATGGAGAGGATGTAGGAATACTTCCCAATAGAAATATGTCCATTCATTTGCCAGGAAAGGTCAGCATTCAGTGCTGTGCTCCCTGTAGCCTAGCGTTGCCATTTCCTGGCGCAGCAGGTTGGATGCTGGAAGCTTTGACTAATGAACTTCATGACCTGAGCTGAAGTTCCATCAAAAACAATGATTTTCTACAGTGCGAATCTCCTAGACTCTAGTTTGACAGGCAGTGCACTAAATATTCATGGTTCCTTGACTATGGGATGTACACTCATTTTCCAAAACTTTTTCTGTTTTGGTCACTTCAAGAACAGAAAATTGGCTAATAGTATTTCTTTAGAGCCTACTGCACACCCAGAGTTAAAGAGGATACAAAGAAAGATAGAAAATTAAAACAAACAAAACAAAACAGCAACAAAACAAAGTACTGCTATTGTTAGCTATATTCAAGCTGGTCTTAGAAATGCAAATGCTGAATGACATTGAGGAATCTAGTACAGCTGAGACGGGAGTAAGTTTTATATAAGTGCCAAATGCAAAGGGTTATTTACCAACAAATTATAGATAATTAGTAACAAAAGAGCCAATGGGTTTCTTAAGCACCTCAAACAAATAAGGCAATGATCATCACAGAGACGTGCATCTATCTATAGGGCTTCTTGGAGACCTGAGGGGCCTGGATTAGCAGGGGAGTAGGGTGTGGGTAAGGTTTGAGGAGAGCATGTCCATTCTGTTTACTGCGCTGTTTTTGTTTTAGACATGTCCAAGGCTGGCCTTAAATTCTTGCCTCTACCTTCCAAGGGCCCATGTTACAGGGGTGTGCCAACATGCCTGGTTTATGCAGTGCTGGGGATTGAACCCAGGGATTCGTACATGCTAGACAAATACTCTACAAATTGTTCTACATCCCCAGACCCGAGTTTACTACTAAGAAATTGGGTGGTAGAAGATTAAAACACAGAACAGAACTTGCTCAAAATCATCACAGAATTAAGAGTTAAGAAGAGACTCTGGCTGCCTTGACTGTAGAGCCAAAGACCGTGAGAGGAAGGGTATTGGTACCTGCGATCCGCTTCATCCAGGAGGCCTCATCAATGCCCAGGTTGTTGTTGATGATTTTCAGAATGTTGCCCAGGATGAGGCTAAGGTGTTCAGACGTGACCTTGGTGCAGCAGGGTCCTGTGCTTGGGGGCAGGTTCTCAGGTCCCCGCTCCCACCAGTAGGACAGGTAGTTGCAGAGCATTGGCAAGATCACTTCAATGACATGGGGCATCTCAGTGTACCGGGCACCTGACTCGGCCAAGCCATTGATTTCCTTCATCAGGCCTTCCAGCTGGGGGATGTCAGGACACATGTCCTCCACCTTATCTGGCATCCCCAGAACTGACCGAGAGAGTACAGGAAGAAGAAAGGCACACTGATTCAAAGGCACAGTGATGTAGTGTACCATTCGTTTGGTCTTTAGATATAAATTTCCACTGTAGAGCCCTAAAGGAATGAGCTTGGCTGACAGCAGCCTCAGGACCCGAGTTGCGTATGTACAGACTGTAGTTTCCAGTGCCATTTTCCTAAATGTCACACTGAAGTTAAAAAATATAGCTAAAGCAGCACAATGGAGACACTGCTGAGGGACAGAGCATAAGGCTACTTTTTGACAAACAGATCCTTTGCTAGTCCCTCTTGGCCTGACTACTGGGACCTCAGTGTGTCCATTGTAAAAATCCAGTAGCATCTAGAGCAAAATAACTCAATGTTCAGATGCTAGATTCAATTTCAATCACCCATATCATTTCTGTACATCCATAAAAGGGAAAGGAAAACATTTCATCTAACATTCCTGCATCTGGGCTGGAGGCTCTAATACTTAGCATCTAGTTCAAAATACACTGAGAGAAAAAAAATTGTTCCTGGATTGGTTTTCTGCCTTTACAACAGAAATGATCGATAACTTCAGGTGGCTTAAGTGACTTTCTGTCAGTCACTCACTTTTCTTTTTAAGAAAGAATATTTACTGGGAATAGCGAGTTAACTCCCTTTTCTCTGTTTTGTCATTTCACTGGATAGGGGCAACTAGGATAAATTGAAACTAGAATTCAGTATTATTTCAGAGAGGATTAGATTTCTTTTCTTTTATATTGCTGATGCTGTTTGTTGTCAAAGGATGCATCTGTCTTGCTCTGTGCAGCAGAAAACATGGGTAACAATCTGGGAGTCCCGGGACACCCATACATACAAGGTAATTTTACATATATATCATCAGAGTAAATAGTTAAATGCTGAGAAAAACTTTGCATCAGGAGCTTTACATTCAGAATAACTTCAACCACCAGAGGCAACTGACACACTTATTTGCTATTATGATTATATATAAGAAAGCTCCAGTGTGTGTTTAAAAGTCACATAGATAATTATCACCATAGACACTTCTTTCTCCCATGTAAAAAGAACAAGAAGTTGCTTAACGTTGGTACATTGCAGTCATGATAATGACCTTTAAAAGTTATTTATACATGCAATAATTGGTCCTTGAATGGGACCAACATTTATGAATCAGAGGGTGTTTTGGGGCTCCAAATGTCACACGATAAACTCAAAGAGCGAATTCTGGTATGTTTGCTACCTGAAATCAGCCTCAAAGGAACCTTATTAGCAACAGACACAGAGTGTTGGGAAAAGTCATTAGAATATACTGCCCTTTTAGCTTCTATATAATGGATCTCATGGAGGGGGGGCTTCTCACCTGCAGCAGCTGTATCCCTTGGAAACACATCAGAGATGTGGCCTTACTCCAGGTCTACTGAGTTAGATATACCAGTAGCAGTGGTAGGGCTTGGAAATCTTTACCACACCAACCAAGTGACTCTGACAACCACCGAGTAAGATTCTAAAGTTCTTTGTTCATTTGTCCTAGCAGCTCTTCACCCAAGATCACTGCCCTTTTGCAAGATAGGCTGATAGCTTACACTGGAATTGGACCTCTTTTCTCAGTGGCTGATTATTCCAACAGGGTATGGAAAGTAAGCAAGGTGGCTGGTGACAGGATGTTTTTGTCAACCACATACTCTGATTAATAGGTTACTTCCATGTGACTAAGGATTTATGCCATTTTGAATGTCACAAAACAGTATTAAACTTTTTCTTAGGCATATCTTAGCTTTGGAAAAGAACGTGATACATGTTCTTAGGATATTGAGGCTTTTAATATAATTAACTCTATTGGCACAACACTAAATGTCAATTAATAGAGATGTCTAATTGATGAAAGATTGATGCTATAAATCAATTCATACATTTAAAAAACATACCATCATTGTCACCTTAAACGCCCCTTCCTCTCCTTTTTTCCTTAGGCCACCCATTTTGTAAGGAATGAAGCCTACTTTCTTATGGTCCATTAAGCTATCAGTCACTCTCCTAGTAATTCTGTGCATCTCAAAATACATTTTGATGCACATATGATTTTTAAAAAGAGCCACAGAAATGTTCAACATTCATTCACCGCTTATTTAAACCAATGGTAAAAAGGTATTAGCTCCAAAGGTCCCTAAAAGGCAATGATGCCCCAAAAATGACAGTATAGACTCAGCTCAAACTTGGCACACTGATGTGCAGCAACCTGTGAAATGGGTTTCTGCTTGCCAAAGAGAGCCACTTCTGTCATCTCCCCTTGCCTTTGGTGAACGGGACGTCTGGTTTTCTATTGGTAAATACCTGTGGTGCATATCAAATGGTAGTTTCCAGTCTCCATTGTTATTCTAGTTCAATAGAATTTTATTAGCAGTCTACCTAAATTATCCTGGGGACCCTTTTGGAGGGCAGGATATTCTTAGTATGTGAAATAAGAAGCAATAAAGACTAAAACTGTTCTAGTTTAGCATTCTGCATTCTAGATTAGAAGGACAGTGGTGACAAGTTATGCTTAGGACCTCATGAGAGGACCTCTTGAGAAAGAACACCTGAAATAAATAAAACTTTTGTTGGAGTATAGCTGTTCATTTATAGTATATATCCAAAATTTAAGAAAATCTTGGCTCTAGATGAGCCAAGACTATAGTCTAGGGACTATAGTTTAAAATAATTTACTATATTTTTCCTTCTCTTAATATGGCAAGGCCTATAATTTGGCAGCTTGAGCATCAGGTTTCATTAAACCACTATAGTTCTATTGGAATTCAAGCTTTATTAAAAATAGGTATTGAAGAGTTTCTATTTGAGCCTATCATCTTGTGACAGCTTTTGTCATCTTGTGCCATCCAAGAGAGTCCAGAGCTTTCTCCATCTTGTATTCTTGCTGAAGCCATTTTAGGTTTAACTAGAATCTTCTTGATAAAGAATCCCATATGTATTTCAGGAACCTAAGATGTCCCACCTAACTTACCTTCTATTAAACTGCCTGCTCGTGTAAACCTCTCTCTCAAGCTACTTATCTTAGCTTCTGTTAAACTGCTTGCTTGCACAAAACCTTCCTCCATAGCTGCCAGCAAGATATCATCATGATGTGTTTTTTTACCTCTAAACTCCCTAAACCTAAACACTTGGCCTGACACTTGGGTCCCGATTACCTCAGTGTACTCCCAGCTAGGTAGAGTGAAGACTTTCAACTGGTTATAAACCATGTCTGAATGGTTATCTTTAGTGGACTCCCAATAACAATTTTAACTAATATCACAATGAATCCAAATAGGAGAGCACTTCTTTTTACTCTCCAGAAGGAGGATTACAACTTGATTTGGATTTTAGCTTTAACAGTTATTGTTTGTTTTCTGAGAAATCTTTATTTGTAAAATTGGTTGTGGGCCATATTTGTCCTATGTTTATACTTTACCAGTCTTTGTTATAGAACTTGTGCATGTCAATTCTTCTGTTAAAAAAAAGTCTTTTCCTTATATAACTATAATTCCTTCTAGTGCTATTCAATGTCTTATTTTCTGTGATGGTAGATAATATGTGCTCTGTATCCTTTTGAAGCATAACTTTCTTTTGAAGACTATACTTAGGTTATTATTATGCATATGCTCCTTTTTGATGGCACTCTTGACTAAAGACTAGATAAAAATAATCATGTCCCTATGCACAGACAAGAAATGGAGACCTGGGGGAGACAAAAGACCCCAAGGTCTTGAGATGTCAGGGCATGAGAATCCACCTAGACCGTTTCCTCAGTATGAAAGAACTATCAAAAGTCTAATCATCAAAAAAGTTCTTTTTGAGCCCATTTCTCCAGCAAGATAAGAGACAATATTTGGTCTCTAACTTAGACCCACTGACCTACTTTCACATTGTGATGATTAACCTTGTCAACTTAGTAGGATTTAGAATCACGGGTAGGTAGGCCTGTGAAGGGATTACCAGAGAAGTTTTGCTGAGGAGGGAAGATTCCCCTTAAGTGTGTGAGCAGAACCACTCACATGGACTGGGGTCTCAGAGTGAATAAAAAGGAGAAAGTGAGTAGAGAAGCAACATTTGTCTTTCCCTCTTTCTCAATGTGGACACAATGTGACTAGGTGCCTCATAATTTTACCTCCATGCCTTCTCTGCCTCGAGATACTGAACTTTTTAAACCATGAGTCAAAATAATTTTTTTCCTTGTGATATTTTATCTGGTACAAAAAAAGTAGTTAACAACACACCATGTAACATACTAAGAATTGTGGTCCTATCCCTGCCACCTTCCTGGCTACTCCCTTGGTTGATACTTACTAGACCGCTCCCTGGGTGTTTTGGTATTGAAGACTGAGAGAGGATTATAGCGGTTAAGGCTGGGCTCCAGAAATGCCACAGGGATAGCAGCTGCCAGGGAAGCCAGACATTCTCCTAGAGCAGGACGTTGCCTGGAAACAAAGAAGTCCATTTAAAAGTGGTGTCATCTATATGTGGACCACACACACCAGCTAGGTCCCCTCCTCAGGATGTCTCACACTACTTTCCTATGTTTTATATTACTGGACATCCCAAGGCACAATAAGACTGCATGAACTTTTTCTCCCTAACTTTATCCAAATAGTAATGGTTTAGATTGAGCTTACTGCTTCAAACTTAGTTGTAACTAAGATGATATAATGATATACTGTGGGGCTATTATAGGACCATCATGGAAATAACAGCCAGCTGGAGAAGGTGTACATGAAAATCAGTGGCTGTCAGTTATAAGTTCCCTCCAGTTCCCAACCAAGACCTGCACCCAAGACCGTGTGGGTTAGTTACTCCTCACTGTGACAAGAACCAACAATTTCAACATCACCAAGAAGCTGGAATTTCAAAAGCATAGACTCTCTGAAAGTAGATAACAAGGATTTATAGAAGTGGTAGCATTTTTTCATTGAAAAGCAAACCAAATTGGTCTTAAATTTAACCTTTGATTAAATTGGTGATTGCTGAGGTGTGGTCTGTTGCTATGTATTTAATGCTAAATACTGGCCCACAAGGTCTGGTTACTCCTAGGGATGAGGAGATCCTCATGTATACCAAGTGATGCTATGTAATTTTGCTCCTTAACTTAAAAATAATGATTGAATAAAGATGCCTACAGTCATGGTCATGAAGGTTGGCCAATTGGAGTAGGACTGCCCCAAGCAGAACATGGCAAGCTATATCTCAGGGTTATTGACAGGGAAATAGACAAATAAGCATAGAGGGTTGATATCTCCCAGTTCCAGTGCTTTAAGGCTTATCATAAATATAAAGGTTTTATGTCTTTTAATTGGGAGCTAAACTATCTAAGGTGGGGTAGAAACCCCCCAACTAATTTTTACGGCAATATGTGGTGAATGGCCTTTCTTGCTATTATAGATCAAAGATAGAACATATATTCCATTCAGAACCCCAAAGGAATGCAACTTAAAAAGCCAGATCTTTACAAAGTAATCATAAGGATTAGCTTCACTCTGCAGCTGTGTTAGAGAAAGAGACGCATTTGAGTTGAATTTTTAAAATGTGATCTTAAAATGTGACCTTTTTTGAATAAAATCACCAGAGAAGGCCGTTGGAGTAGATTGGAATCTTTAGGGCAGCCTGAGGGAGTATAGAATGCCTTAGCTTGAGATGTAAGAGGAGTGTGCTGATTAGAGAGGGGAGAAAGGGAGAGGGTGGATGAATTGGCATAAAGCTCTGGATTCACTGGAAAACCCACCTGGGCTTCACTTAATTGCCAAACTGATTCAAAAAGTGAAGTTTTACTCTGAAGAAAAACTAATAGATGCAATTTTTATCCTTTATTTTCTCAGGCTTAGCTTTTAAGAAATGGACCTCTTATGTTCTATGAAATATTCAAGGGAATAGCTTTCAAATCATCCCAGAAGGAGGGGTCTTTAGTCAGTTCACCACTTTCCTAGATGATGGCATAGCCTTGTCCTCCAGGGAAAGGTCTGGCTGTTAGAATCCTTCTGACTTCTTCCTCTGATCCACGTGGGCTTCACTGGCAGAGAGCACCCTTGGGCCAAGCTAAGGCCTTGTGTTTGTTGACCAATACTACCTGAGACACCTCTGGAGATGTGTCCATGGAAAGAGAGATAGGGATAGGGAGAGGGAGAGGAAGAGGGGGAGGGAGGGGAAGGGAAGGAAGAGGGAGGAAGGAGAGAAGGGGAGGGAGAAGAAGAGGGAAAGGGGGAAGGGAGGGGCAGGGGGAGGGGAGGTGGAGGTGGAGGTGGAGGTGGAGGTGGAGGTGTGTAAACCACTGAGACCAAGGCCTGCTTCTGAGCAGCCTCCGAAGCAGGCCTTTTCCCTCAACCATCCTTCTCATAACTTCTTCTTTTTTCTTTGCCTTTTTGGGCAAACTCAAGATGGTAGATAGTCCTGAAGAAAAGAGCATCCCTTTAACTTCACATCTGAAATGGCCAGAATCCTCAAAGAGCACAGGGAGGAATGCCCCACAAAGGGCCATTTCACAGTGTGTACCAACAGAATTTCAATAAGAAGTTTTAGGATGTCTCTTCTGTAGCACTTTTGAAGAAGAGAATGATAAAGTGTGATAGGGAAAGGGCTGTAATGGGAGGGGGAGAGCACAGATAGAATCTAGGAGATGTTCATGTATGGTAAGAAATGCTTAGGTAGGATCCTAGGTCTGAAGGTAAATTTCAGGTGGCACTTGGAAGCGGTGCCGAACTGATGACATCTCTACTTGCTCTGTGTTACTGAAATTGAAGTTCTGAGCTCATGATAGTGGGTGTTTAGACAGTGAGGCAGCTATAAAGGCAAGCCTTGAGGGGGAGAAAAGAGCTGAGAAGTCCCAGTTGTGCAGGATAGCAGTGACAAGGACATGACCCTGTCCTCTCTGATATTAATTACTGAAAAATCTAAGTCACACCAGCTTCTCAACAGGGCACTCTCTAGTCGGGAACACATGTGGATGCTAATTAGCTGCTCAGCCAAGAGAGATAAACAACAGCTCTCCTGGCCCAGCTGCTAACACAGCACACCCAGAAGTCTGACAATTAATCCTTCTGGCGGTGAAATGTCAGAGAGAGTGACCTGGGGCCTCTAAGCCCATAGAGTGATGGGACCAGACATAGGTATCACCAGTCATTAGTGCCCCCAGGGGGCAATGGAGGTGTGGGCAAAGCTTCCAGACAGGGTAGGCGCTGCATGGTTAGCTCCATAGCAACCAAAAAGGAAAGAAAGGACTTGCAGTTTATCATTGGATATGGAAACCATTTTTTTCTTTAATCTTTACTGCCAGATAGAGTATTTTTCTCATAATAAGTAAGTCAAGGGTGACTGACTGGAGAGGTTTCAATATGCATTCCAGTATTTATTAGTTTCTAATTTCAAAACTATGAGGCTTTCTTTGTCAATCTCTTATTTACAGGATGTCAGTGACAGTGCATTTCTCAAATGTCTATTGTTAGGGACACAAAGACAAATAAATTAGAGTATCTTAATATTACCATGGTAGTTTGAATGAAAATGGCCCCCAGAGGCTCATAGAGATTGGCACTACTGGTAGGTGTGGTCTTGCTTGTTGGAGGAAGTATGTTACTGGGGGTAGATTTTAGGGTTTCAGAAGCCCAAGCCTGGCCCAATGTTACTCTCTCTTCCTGCTGCTACCTGATCTACATGTAGAACTCTCAGCTATCTCTCCAGTACCATGTCAGCCCATGTGCTGCCTACTTCCCACCATGATGACAATGGACTAATCCTCTGAACTGTAAACCAGCCCTAATGAAATGCTTTCCTTTAGAAGAGTTGCTATGGTCATGGTGTCTCTTCACAGCAACAGAAACCCTAAGACAAATACACATATATACTTCATGAGTTTAAAGTTCTGTCCCGTATATTCATGATGATAATATGCATAGGAAGCAGCATGAGCAGAGTGTAAAACATAGCCGGGGTTGGGGCACAGTCCTAAATGGCAATATCAATAAACTTAGACATGTGTAATGTACAATCAGAAATAATTGATCAGTGTAAGGCAAGAAGGTAGAAAAACACACATCTAAAATGTGAAGGAAAGAAATAGTTTTCATTCAAAATAAAACTGAGATTAGAGATTAACAAAATGAAGACCCAAACTTGGTTGTCTGGAAAATCTTTCCTGAAACTTCTTTAAACACATTAAAAAACAACAACAACAACAAAAACCCTTCATACTAGAGAACTCAAGAATTTGCACGATAATATAAACAATAGTTTACTTTTTGATATTTGGTATCTGAAAACCTCACAGATTTATGTAATTCTCAATATTACTCAAAATAGAAAGTATTCCAAAAAGATACTCTTCATTCCATTTTGTTGACTTTTTCTTTTCACAACCACTCCTATCACTGAGATGAGTGAATCTTTTCTAACTACAAGTCACATGCCAGGTATTGCTGGGCTGAATATTTAGTGATTCCCCTGCAATTCAACAGATTGTCTTTTGTCAAGAAAAATTTAGTTACAGGTTATCTGGCCCAAAGGAAACTCCATTTCCCAAATTCTGGTGGTTAGATAAAAGCCACCATTCCTCAGGAACTTGTGAGTCTAGTTCCACTCTATCAGAAAAGCCACTTTCCTTACCACTGCTGGGAGGTACAAATGACCCTTGTGACCTCCCGGCTCCCTCAGTATCACAAGACCCTGTTATACATGTCAACTCCATGCTGGCATCCAGGCTCTTTTAAGCTCTTCTCACATCCTTCCCTTCCCTCCTGTCAAGCTGCTTGTTCTCCTTGTGACACTGCTATCCTGGCTTTATTCTCTCTTCTGCCCACTCTCCTTGTCTTCGTTCTTGTTCTCCCTTTTCTATGCTTCTCTCACTCTCTCTGGTCTGTTCCTGCTTCTCTCATGGCCTGGTCCAGTCTGCTGCCCATGTTCAGTCTACTACTTTCTTTATCTGCTCTGGATTCTTCCTCTGGTGGTTCTCTCTGTCATATCTACAATACGAACTGTCCCCTTAACAATACCATAGAGCTGTCATGTCTAATTTTATACAAAAGGTGCTGGAGAAATGCTGGTTCTAATACATGTTTCTCTCTAAAGCTCAAAATTTAGAAAAGAAATTAAAAAGACATCTGGATCTATGCTGAAGTTATAATATGTATTATAACCCCAGACTACAAAGTAATAACCAATCAAGTGGGGGTGCATGAATTAAAACATCCTCCATAGAAGGGGCCTTAGAGATGATTTATCAGTTAAGAGCACTGGCTGATCTTTGAGAGAACCTGGGTTTGATTCTCAGCACATGGCAGCTGATAACCATCTGCAACCAAGTTCTAGGGCATCTGACATCTTTTTCTGATCTTCTGGGGTACAAGGCATGCATATGTTGCATAGACATTCAGACAAAACACTCATAAGCATAAAATTAACTAACTAACTAGCTAACTAACTAACTAACTAAAAATCAACAATAATAACAATGACAACTGCAACAATAAGAGCCAAAATCCGTAATTTCCAGAATTAGAAGACCAAAGTCTTTAGAGTTAAATACAGGATTTAGAAGCTACTTAAAACAGTGAGCATTCAAGGTATGTGAAGGCCATCCATGGGGAGCTTCCATCTTGCAGAGTAAGAGATGGGGCCGAGAATGGTCTGTGCCTGTCATTCCTGTCATCTGCACTCCCAGTCTGGAGAAACTCCTGGAGGTACATTGGCATAAAAGAATGAGAAGAAACTTGTTTTGGAGCTGCAGCCAGAGGATGAGCATATATTAAATCTCTCAGAGAAACTCCTGGCTGCAATGTGAGTGTTTTACCCACTTCTCACCTGGGCTAGACATTTACTCTTCTTAGGGGTGGACATCAGAGTCCTGGTTTGGCCCTCTCCCAGGTTCTCAGCTTTGAAGCTGCCTGCTGTTTCCTCCTGCTTTACTCTCATCTATTTTAATACACACATACGTGCATACATATGTACATATGCACACACCTCTGTTATTGAGAGTTAACAATATTTCTAGCAGCCAAAAAGAAAGAAAAAGATAACAACAAATTTATCCAGAAAAAGAAAAACAGAATGTTTCTCTATACACTCACAGAAAACAAAATTGAAAAAATTAATACAGAGGAAGCTTTTGAAAAAAATAATAATAAAAAAATGCTAATAGAAAAGAACAAACAGCTAAACGTTCCTAGTGAGAAACCAGGTGTGAAAGGTTAAGGAACAAACTTATACAGGATTACTTTCCCTGAACAAAAGATAGGGAAAAAGCACACACTAAAAACTGTGCTGTAGTTTAGACTTGGAATGTTCTCAAAAGGTCCATGAATTCCTGGTTCAGAAATGTGGGTGATATGCTAAATGATATAGGCACAAAGTAAAGTGAGCAGGGCAGGGAATAGTAGGTGAAAATGTAAATGCTATGGTGAATTTTATAGCAAAATAGAAAACAGGATGGGAAATAAGTTGGAATTCAATGTATACATTTTGCTTTTTTCAAAAGTGGAAACTTAATAGATAGAGTATACTAAATGATATATTTTGAAATATGAATTATAGGTTAAAGAAATCGAGTTTTTGTCGTTTTCCAATATGACAAGGCTGCAAGACTCTATGTATACTATGATCTCGCATGCCTAAAAATGCCCATATAGAGAAATTATCAAGACTGTATACCAGTCTTAGTCTTATATCGTCAATTTGTATACCCAAATGCGGCTAGTGACTTCTTGGCGCAGTGGACCTGGATGGGACATTGCATAGGGTAAAGAAGATGGCAGACATTTAACTTTACATACTTCTCTGAATGTTCAGTTTTGTTTTGTGAGTTAGCATGCATTTCACAATTAAAACGTTTAAAAAAAAACTCAGACAAATAAAAATCAATGATTGTGCCAGCAACACAGTCCTAGGACCCTAAGTCACTAGGTTTTCAGTTGTTGAGTCTCTTTAATCTAATCCTGGCTAGCTAGTCCTATGTGGATGTAGAATAAAAAAAAAAACAAACCACAAACCCCAATATCCCCAGCTCAATTCAGAGCAATCACTGTGATGAATGTGAATTAGGTACAAAAAGCCATGGATGAACAAGTCTTTTGGTCTGACATTTCAAAATTAACTTTTTGTCTACATTTTTTCAAAAGAAAAATGTAGAAACTGTACAAAAAGTTATATAAGGTTTCTTGATGCACATATGCTCTCATTCTCTCTCTCTCTCTCTCTCT
Source organism: Grammomys surdaster (assembly GCF_004785775.1). Taxonomy (NCBI): domain Eukaryota; kingdom Metazoa; phylum Chordata; class Mammalia; order Rodentia; family Muridae; genus Grammomys; species Grammomys surdaster. Next base: position 16,945 of record NW_021627984.1, read on the forward strand.
CTCTCTCTCTCTCTCTCTCTCTCTCTCTTTCTCTCTCTCCTCTCTCTCTCTCTCTCCCTCTCTCCCTTTCTCTCTCTCTCTTCCTCTCTTTCTCTGTGATATCTTCACTAAGTGAAATGTTAATTGAGAAAATATTTTTATCAATTCTATTATTCTATTTATTTGGTTAAAAATACATGTTTAAAATTTTTATCTTGGGGCTGGAGACATGGCTCAGTGGTTAAGAGCACTGGCTGCAAGCATGACTCCCAGTGGAAGGGTAAGGACAGCAACTCACCCACAAAGCCTTCCACCCAAAATGTGTCCCACCTACAAGATGTGCAGGGATAAAAATAGAACAGAGACAAAGGGAATGACCAACCAATGATTGCCCCAAGCTAAGACCCATCCTATGGACAAGAACCAATCCCTGACACTATTAATCATACTTGGTTATGTTTGCATGCAGAAACCTAGCATTAACTGTCCTCTGAGAGAATCCACCCAACAGCCAACAGAAAGAGATGCAGAGACTCAAACCCAAACACTAGATGGAACTCGGGGAGTCTTATAGAAGAGTTGGGAGAAAGACTGAGCCCAAAGAGGACAGGGACTCCACAGGAAGATCAACAGAATCAACTAACCTGAAATCTTAGGGGCCCCCAGACATTGAAGCACCAACCAAAGAGACAGCATGGGTTAGACATAGGCCCCCCTATACATATGTAGCAGATGAGCAGCTTGGTCTTCATGTGGGTCAGCAGGGGCTGTCCCTGAGCCTGTTACCTGCTTGCCTGTCTGCCTGCCTGCCTGCCTGTGTGCCTGTCTGCCTGCCTGCCTGCCTGTGTGCCTGTGTGCCTGCCTGCCTGCCTGTGTGCCTGTCTGCCTGCCTGCCTGCCTGTGGATTTTGTGCCCTTAAATGAACAGCCTTGGACTCAGTGGGAGAGGATGTGTCTAGTTCTGCAGCAACTTGATGTGTGGGGTGGGGGTGGGGGTAGAATGGGTGTGTATGGGGGATTTGACATCCAGAGGAGGGCTTCCCCTTCTAAGGGGAATGGGGGAGAACTTACAAAAAGGAGTACTGGGAGAAGAAGGGCTAATATTGGGTTATAAAGTGAATAAATTAATAAATTTAATAATAAAAAGAACACTGGCTGCTCTTCTAGAGTACCTGGATTGAATTCTAATACCCACATGGTGGCTCACATGCATATGTAATTCTAGTTCCAGGTATCCAATAAGCTGGACAGTGGCGGTGCACTCGTGAGGCAGAGCCAGGAAGATCTCTTGAGTTCTAGGCCAGCCTGGACTACAGAATGAGTTCCAGGACAGCTAGGGCTATACAGGGAAATGTTGTCTCAAAAAACCAAACCAAACCAAAAGCAAACATATCATAAACTGTTGATGATAAAGCCATTTCTGCATGTTTTCTGTAAAATAGTAAGGAAAGCCAGGCAAATGCAAAGACATCATCATAAATCAAATCTAACCATTAGGTCTTCAGTGAGTTTCTTGAAGCCAGCCATTTGTAAGCTGGGATTGTGAAGGGACTGGGTTTCAATTCATCCCTAAGACGGATTTTCATCCACCACTTCAGTTTTTAAGTTCTTATAGGGGATAAGTTCTCATTTTGCTTTACTGGCACAATTTTAATATATGTGTGTTTCAGTATGAAATGAGGGTTGGATTTTAGAGTTTTTGATATAAGCTTCATATATGGGTATGTTAGTAGACTCCCAAGTGTGTTCAGATTAAATTACTTAAAAACATGGAATTCTTTCAGGCTTGCTTATTTGAAAGGGATAAAATAATCAGTCCTTAAAGAATAAGGCTAGGTCTGAAGCTCTTATCCTTATGTTACCCCTGGAATTAAGTAGAGCAATTCAACACATGGCACCTGAGGCTGACAGGCTAGGGGTCATTAGGCTTCCACCACCACAGGCCACAGACTGGTTATGGAGGAAAAGTTGGAACCCCAAACCTACAGAGAAGGTTGTTCAGATTCAAGATTATCAAATAGCTCTTCTGGTACCGAACTGTGCTTTGTTTAAAACTGTAGCCAATCTAACAGCTGACTATGGCGAAGGTCCAAGGGCGTGTCACACAGAGACTCATTAAACACTAAAGCCATTGCCTTAGGTCCCTCAAGTGTCTCAGAAAGCTTTAACCACAGGAATTCTGGAAGCTTTTTAGAAGCCCTGATAATGAAGTGCATATGCCTTCAACAGTTTTTGGCTACTAGCACATGATTTTGCAGGACTTTATAGCCCCTGTAGTCATATATATATATATTCAGTAGCTTTTCCCACTGAAGACTTCGATCTGATTAATCTCATTACATTTCTTTATATTGTCACAATTTTTTCATAACTCAGCTGTAAGGCTATACTACTCCTGGTCAGTGAATATTTGGTTTTGCTGGACTGAAAAACAGATGTTAAGTGGGTTTCTCTTTAAAACTTACCATAATATCTTATTAATCTTTAAGAATTATGTATGTGCATTCTATATCTTCTTCCTTCCCTTTCCCCCCTTTAATCCCTTCCGTATATTCCTTTTTGCTCTCTTTCAAATTCATGGCCTCTTTTTAAAAATTAATTGTTGTTTTACACACACACACACACACACACACACACACACACACACACCCCTATGTATTCCCAAACATAAATACATCTCAGTTCTCAGTCTGAATAATGTGCTGATCATTTGGTATTGGACATGAAGTTTGTGTGCTCTTCCCAGGGGAGCCTATTTCTCCTGCTCTTAGCATTCTTTAGTTGCCTGTAGTTCTTTGGGTAGGGTTGAAGGCTCCTAGTGTATCCCATGTCTATTTTTGTTCTTGTTTAGCTCCTGTTTAGGGAGAATGTGTTGGCCCTCTTTCCCCAACAACATTTTTTTTTGAGCCAAAGTGTTTTAACTTAAAAAAAAAAGTAAGGAAAAAGTAATTACCTTTCAACATAGATGTTTTTCCCAGTTCCAAGGGAATAGAGGCTGCACAGAATGTGGTAGCATGAAATCTGCACATCACTCACTGAAACAAAGAGGTGTCATAGCCACATATCAGTCTCAGTTCTATCTCCATCACAGGGAAAAGTCCATGAAGAAAAAAAAATTAAGGTAAGCATCAGTCACAAACAGACAACCCCTCTCTAGTTTTCCCTCCTCCCTGTCTCTGTAGACAAGTGAAATCCTCTTCAAACTGGATACTCTTTTACTAATTGCCAGGAAACACTGACAGGAAAATGTGCTCGACCTGAGTCACCTATGTCATCTGCAGGGCTCCTGACGGAGATCACAAAGCTTCTTGGAGAAAGGAAGCTTCTGGTCAATGAAGCTTCCATAACAGGTCATTTACCCAACAAAGGAAGAAATTATATTCATATTTTACCAAGGGTAATATTGTCTTCCTTTGGATCGAAGAACAAATGAAACTTAAAGTGTATATGTTACTTTTGATGATTTTCTAAGACAATCTATACAACTGCCATGCTTTACTCAGAGAGTGGGGGAAGGAAGGAGAGGATGGAGAAAAAGAGGGAGGGATAGAGAGAGAGTTGGAGTTAGGGAAATAGAGAGGGAGAAGAAGAGCGAGAGGGAGGGAGAGAGGGAGAGACAGAAAGATCTCAAATATGCTCATCTAAAAAAATATGCTATATTTTTCATTGTATCATGGTCTTTCCTGTTTTCTAAGAGAATAGAGTTCTGGAAGAACACAAAGAATTTCATCAGCAGGCAACCTGCCCCCAACCACATCTAGACCACATACCATGGACCACTAGGACTTCAACAAAACCAGAAACAATTTAATGTTTTATTTTCCAACCAAAACCCTGCCTTGTTTCCATGTGATAAAACTTCTACCTAGTGGGGACTAACTGATGAAAGACATAGCCCAAGCTGTCGGGAACTGGCTAAATTAAATCATGTGGCAATGTTTAAGCAGTCCTGAAGCTCAGTGACAGAATATGAACATGGTGGTGGGGGTGGGGGTGGGGGTGGGGGTGGGACTGGACATTTTGTTAAGTACAAAGCAAAATAAATTGGGGGGGGACCCCATGAGATATTAACCTCATTCCTTTGCTCCTGGTACCAGTGAATAATTAAGGCTTTTAAATATGGAGCAATGCATCTGGAAGCCCTGGCAGCAGAGTACTTCTGAGGTGTATTGCTCAGATAACCTTTTCAAATTCAATGTAGCGGGTGTGAAACTGGTTCAGAATGAAATTGGAGAAAGATGAAATGTTCTAAACTCACACTAAAGAATTTCTTCCTTTCCAAGGGTCTATCACTGCATTTTTTTTAACCTAAGAAAAGTGTGGGACATCTGTCTTTCTACTCTGCCCTCAAGGTCAATGTGAGTGAGTGGGTCTCTGTCTGTGGCCAGTGCATCGACATTGGTGACAAGCAGCAGTAGGACTCACAGAGTAGATCCACCCCAAACTGATGCTGAGCAATGTGGTCACAGACGGATGTCAGGACGGGAAGCAGAGCCGCTGTGGTGTAGTTAATATTCCGAGAAACACCTTTGACCTGTGTTCGGGAATGCGTAAACTTTCCTAGCTTCAGGTTTTCTGAGGTCTTCTCTAAGTCTTCGGCAGCATTTTCAAAGAACGCTCGCAGCCCGGCTTTCACTATTTCTGAGCCTGACTTCATTACTGTCCTGCAAGTGAACAGCAGTCAGAAATTGGGTACAACTGGATTGTTGGACCAACCCCCTTTACATGGTGGTGACTTGGAGGCAAACTGTGCAGACAGTGAATACTGGTGACGGAAAATAAACTTGAACCACATAGTTCCCTGGAGTTAGCGACTGAAGGATGGGCTTGGCTTGTGGAGATCATTTCTGAACTTTTCAGGACCCACAGAGAACTATTTAGAAGGGAAGTAGTAGTAGTCACTTGTAATCTACAGCATGCTACAGCTGCCTCATCTGTTATCCAATGAAAGGACAGGAGTGAGCCCTTTCCACAGCTCACTTGGGGGTCAAGAGCCTTTGTAAGTGCTATTTAGGAGGAAGGAGGAGAAAAGAGAAGAGAGGAAAGCAGTCACCTAAAGCCTGGACTTCTCTTAGTTTGCAGAGCAATCCTACACTGAGTGACAGGAGAGGAAAGGGAGAAAGCCAGTCCTTTATTAAGCCAGCCTTATTAGGTCACTGAGGCAGAGGACAATGAAATGTACTCTGGGAACAGAGGAAGCTAAGAACAACTGAATTCTTCCTTCAAAACTATTTCATAAAACAAAGAATTGGAACAAAACCTATATGTAGTCTGTAATTTTCGACATTGCAATATCGTCTTTAGAAGATAATGACAGAATTCCTTCCAGGGCAAATGCTCTTTCTCTTCAAAGTTTTCTTGGTAATTATCAAACATATCAGGACAGTAAAGACCATCAGTGAGGCTTGCTCTAAAGACCAGAGATGATTTGTAATGATCTTGTTAGTGTATGTGTGTGTGTGTGTGTGTGTGTGTATGTGTGTGTGCGCGTGTGTGTGCGTGTGTGTGGTGTACTGGACAGAGGCTAATGCTGGGCATCTTCCTTGACCATTTTCCATTCTATGTATTGAAGCAGGATCTCTCATTTGAAGCCACAGCTCAGTAAGTTCATTAGCCTACTTAGCCAGCTTGTCCTGAGGATCCTGCCCCTGCCTGAGTGCTGATGAGTTGCTATAACCACCAGACATTTTTTGTGGGACCTGGGTTTCTGAACTCCCCTCCTCATGCTTGTCAGGCAAGCACTTTTACTCACCGAGCCATGTCTCTAGCCCTTATTATTTTTCATGGGCTTCAGTTTGTCACAGGCTGCTATCTTTGGGTCACTCTCTTAAGAAGGTAGTTCTCTTTTACATTAGATCCTGAGAGGTATGTCCTCTTCCTGACCCTCATAAGCACTATTTATCAATGTTTATTTTGTTCTGTTTTTGAGACAAGATCTCACTATATAGCTTTTTTGGCTGGCCTTAAACTCACAGAGATCTGCCTGCTTCTGCTTCCTGAGTGTTGAGATTGAATGCATGTGCCACCATACTCTGTGTCAGGACTTTTCTTCTTCTTTGTTATTTGTTTATTTTTTCTCATATATTACATCCCCATCACAGTTTCCCCTTTATCTACTCCTCCCAGTGCCAAGCCCCAGATCCACTTCTCTGTTTCCTTTCAGAAAAGAGCAGGGCTATCAACTGAACATAGCATAACAAGTTATAATGGGCACAAACCCTCATATCAAGGCTAGATGAGGCAACCCAGTAGAAGGAAAAGGATCCCAAAAACATGCAAGGGAGTCAGAGACACCTCTCACTTCCACTGTTAGGAGTCCCACAAGAACACTAAAGTACACAACCATAACATAAAACACAGAAGATCTATGCAGACCCATAAATGCTTCCTAATTGTAATTTCAGTCTCTGTGAGCCCTCACGAGCACTGCTTAGATTATTCTACAAGCCATGTTCTTATGGTGTCCTCAGCCCCCCTGGCTCCTACATCCTTCCTCTCCATCTTCCTTGGGGATTCTCAGAATTCTACCTAATGTTTAGCTATAGGTCTCTGAATCTGTTCTCATAGTTGCTGGATGAAGCTTCTGATAAGGACCATTCCTAGTGAGCATGTTAAACAGAACTCCTGTCAGTTTATTTTACTATTTCTTTCTTTAAAAATATCATGCATGTTAATATTACCAGAACTGTGTATTGTTTTTTTTTTTTTAATAAAATCTCCTTTCCTCTTCGGCCATCTTTTCTGCAGATTCTCAAATTATCTTGTGTCTTTTATTTTTATTAAACAAAGTTTTACTATAAATCCAAGGCTAGAATTGAACCTTTGATCCTTCACTCTCTGTCTTCTACATGTTAAGATTACACACATACTACATCACCAACTATTTAATGTATTTTAAGAATTATATTCCCCCAAACAGAGTTATCAAATTAACAGGCTGGCAAGCCAAGGATGGGTAAGATTTTGCACAGAGCCTTATCAACCTAAGACATAAGTGCAATGCTTTTGATAATGCATATTCCATGACAGGTAAGGAAGGCATTCTTCTCAGAATGACCTAAGACAGGCTCAGTCTTGTTAATGAAATAAAAAGGGGGGAGAGGCAGAGAGCCTTTGGGGATGCTTGACAAGATTCTGACATTGGCCAAGGACAAGGAAATGGGCTGCTTGGCAGGAATATGACATTGGCCAAGGACAAGGAAGTAGGCTTCAGGCAGTAATTGGACATTAGGCTAGAACAAAGAAGTATTTTCAGATAGGATTCTAAATTTTAGGCTAGAACAAAGAAGTAGGCTTCAGACATGAAAATGACATTGCGCTAGGACAGGGAAGTAGGCTCAGATACTTTGGTCATCCTGATAAGCCCTTAGAAACAGTTATCATGGAAGTGTTCACGTAATTGGGTTAAATGCCTTGGTTGTTCTTTGACTATTTGTGATTATTGTCTTGCTTGTTCTTTGACTATTTGCATCTATTGTATTGCTAGACCCTCAACCTAGAACTGACCTTAATACATACATGTAATTAAAATGGTATAAAAGTATAAAGGAGGAGGGGGATGGGATAGGGGGTTCTAGGGAGGGGAAATGGGGAAAACGGATGACATCTGTATTGTAAATAAATAAAATCTACAATAAAAAGAATTATATTTCTATTTATTCTATTTATTCTATTTATTCTATTTATTAGTGTGTGTGTGCATGCACACAGTTGTGGAAGCTACAGGATGATTTCTGTGAGTTGTTAGCTCTCTCCTTTTGCCACAGGAGTCATAGTGATTGAAGTTGGGTTACCTTCTGGGCTCTTTCCCTACATAATCTTTTAGAAGCCAGATATCCCTGCATTTTCTTCCTGCCCATCTTGAGTGTGTGTGTGTGTGTGTGTGTGTGTGTACGCCTATGTGTACTATTAGGTACAAACTGAATGTTGCTCTGTTATTTATACATTGTATCTCCTGAAAAAAAAAGAATTTAGTAAGAGAGGGTAAGAGCTGATTAACTGCTTCATATTTAAGATGGTCCATGATAGTAGGTCTGGACTGTGGGAATGAGAAGCAGAATGTTAACTTCTAGGACCATCTTTGGGTCTGGGGGTCAGGGAGGGAGTCATAAGATACTGTTAGGGAAAAAAAAGAAACATCAGACTTACCTTGTGTCAAGTGTCTGAGCTAAGATATGAAGACAGCTCACCATTGTAGTTGAATCGCTCCCTAGAATGAAAAGCATCAGCTGTGACTTCCCCAAACCAGCCTGGATGTTAAGTACAGCCTTCTTAGTATGCATAAGCCTTAGCCCAGTATAATTAACTAGCAACACACAAAGTGCCAAGTCTGTGTTCAGGGACAAGGCATTTATCTCTGGTCTGACAGAGCCTCTGCTTCATGATGGATGTCACAGGCAGAGCTTAAAACATTCATTGGTGTGGAAAATCTGAGCTGTTAAAGAGGTAGAGAGGTCATTAATCATGCTTCAGACCAATTTTCTATGGAAAATTTAGGTGACACCTCAGTCTCAAGGTACAGGTTTTCTAAGAGAGCCATAAATGAAGGCTCAAGGTAATTACAGGAAGAAGTGCTGCCTTTAGCAACATTTCCTTTTACTTACCAAAGAGGGAAATCCTGTGTCTCACAAGAGCAGCCAGCTTGCAGAATAGGCTAAAGCAGAAAAGATTGCAATTCAGAGACCAACGGAGATTCAAGGAGTGATTTTTCTACACTGTCCCACCCCTCACATGTGAAGCAATACGTAGATTGGTGTTTTAGGAGGATTGTGCCATGTCTTCTGGAAGAGTCCTTGGAACCACACTGAGGAAAACAATGTGGGTCATACTGCCTTGGTGGAGAACCATGAAAGGTGCCTTGCAGGCAGCTCTATCCTACTCAAAAACCATTCTTCTGTAATGAGAATAGTATTTGCCAGTGGTCCTGTGCAAACTTGCCTTGGTAATAGACACTGTGTGTTAAAATGTTCATTCATGGAACATGGGAAAAAAGATAAAGATTGTAAAAGGCAGCATGGAACTGCAAACTATTTTGCAACCTTCAAGCTTTAGTTGGAAGGTGGAAAAATGTGGGATTAGGAAAAGTGTTAATGGTTAGAGGAGGGAATAGGAGTCTGTTAAACACAAAAACATTTTAAGAAGTGCATTTTTGCTGTTATCTTTTATTAGTCTATAGTCTGCCCTAGTTGTGTCCTTGGGAACTAGGAAGCTGCTACCACCATCACCACCATCACCACCACCACCACCACCACCACCACCACCACCACCACCATCATTGTTGTATTGATTGCTGTTGTTTGTATTTCTGACATCTATGTTCCACTTACACTTTTTACCATGGAGCCCTATGCAGGTTGAACTATACTTCATTGATTGTAGCTAGGAAGACCTTGTGCAGCTAGGAAGGAGAGCCCTGTAGATGCTTCCATGCATGCTGTCAATTGAGTACACCCAGGGACACTGTGACAGCAGTCCACATGTGTGGGTAATACTTTTGGGAGGAGATTATATGAACTATTCCACAAAATAGAAACAGAAGGAACACTGCCAAACTCATTCTGTGAGGTCACAGTCACCTTGACACCTAAACCACACAAAAATTCAACAAAAGAAAGAGAACTTCAGATCAATTACTCTTACGAATATTGATGCAGAAATACTCAATAAAACACATGCAAACCAAATCCAGGAACACATCAAAAACATCATGTTCAGTGATCAAGTAGGCATCATCCTAGGGATGCAGGGATTGTTTAGTATACAAAGGTCCATCAACATAATCCATCATATAAACAAACTGAAGGAAAAAAAATCACACGATCATCTCATTAGATACCGAAAAAGCCTTTGTCAATCTCCAACACCCCTTCATGTTAAAGGTTTTAGAGAGATCAGAGATAAAAGGCACATACTTAAACATAATCAAAACAATATACAGCAAGCCAACATTGAGCTAAATGGAGAGAAATGTAAAGCAATTCCACTAAAATCAGAGACAAGGTTGCCCACTCTCTACCTATTCAGTATAGTACTTGAAGTTCTAGCCAGAGAAATAAGACAACTAAAGGAGATCAAGGGGATACAAATTGGAAAGGAAGAAGTGAAAATATTGCTATTTTCTGGTGATATGATAGTATACATAAGCAACCCCCAAAATTCTACCAGCGAACTTCTACAGCTGATAAACAACTTGAGAAAAGTCGCTGGATACAAATTTAGCTCAAATAAATCACTAGCCCTCCTTTATACAAATGATAAACTGGCTAAGAAAGAAATTTTGGAAACAACACGTTTCACAATAACCATGAAGAATATAAAATATCTTAGTGGAACCCTAACCAAGCAAGTGAAAGATATGTATGACAAGAACTTGACATCTCTGAAGAAAGAAATTGAAGAAGATATCCAGAAGATGGAAAGATCTCCCATGCTCATAGATAGGTAGGATTAATAGCTATCCTGGCCATCTTACCAAAAGCAATCTGCAGATCAAAATTCCAACAAAAATTTGGACATTTTACAGACATTAAAGAGCAATTCTTTAACTTCACATGGAAAAAACAATAAACTGAGGATGGCCAAAACAATTCTGAACAATAGAAGAACTTTGGGAGGAATTACCATCCTTGACATCAAGCAGTACTACTGGAATTGAATAGAACACTCATAAATAAACCCACACACTTATGGACACTTGATTTTTGATAAAGAAGTCAAAACCATACAATCGAAAAAAGAAAGCATCTTCAATACACGATGCTGGTCTAACTGGCTGGCTGTATGTAGAAGAATGGAAATAGATCCATATTTATCACCCTGCACAAAACTCAAGTCCAAATGCATCAAGGACATCAACATAAAACCTGATACACTAAATCTCATAGATGAGAAAGTGGGAAATACCCCTGAACACATTGGTACAGGAGACAATTTCCTGAACATCAATGGCTCAGGCTCTAAAATCAACAATTGATAAATAGGACCTCATGAAACTACAAAGCTACTGTAAGGCAAAGGACACTGTCAATAGGGCAAAACATCAGCCTACATCTTTACCAAACCTACATGTGACAGAGGGCTAATATCCAAATTTATAAAGAACTCAAGAAGTTAAACACCAACAACCCAAATAACCCAATTAAAAAATGGGCCACAGAGCTAAACAGAGAGGAATCTTGACTGGCCAAGAAACACTTAAAGAAATGTTCAAAATCCTTAGTCATCAGGGAAATACAAATCAAAACAACTGTGAGATTCTACCTTTTACAGGTCAGAATGGCTAGTATCAAAAACCCCACTGATAGCACATGTTGGCAAGGGTATGGAGAAAGGGTAACACTCCTCCATTGTTGGTGGGAGTGCAAACTTGTACAACCACTTTGGAAATCAATTTGGCAGTTTCTTAGAAAACTCAAGTTCTACCTCAAGACCCACCTATTCCACTCCTGACCACATAACCAAATGATGCTCCAACATCCCACAAAGACACTTGCTCAATTATCTTCATAGCAGTTTTATTTGTAACAGCCAGAAACTGGAAACAACTTAGATGTCCCTCAACTGAAGAATGAATAAAGAATATGTGGTACATCTACACAATGGAATACTATTCAGTTACAAAAAACAAAGACATTATGAATTTTGCAGGCAAATGGATGGATCTTGAGAATATTATCCTGAGTGAAGTAACCCAGTTCCAAAAGGACATGCACAATATGTGTTCACGTATAAGTGGGTATTGCCCATAAAATACAGGATGCCCATGCTATACTCCACAGACCCAAGGAGGCTGGACAGGAAGGAGGGCACAAGTAAGGATGCTTGAGCATCACTGGGAAGGGGGGAATAGAATGGTCATGGAAGTCAGATGGAGGGAAGAAACTTGGTGGGAGAGGAAATTGGGAGGAGAGTGCAGGTTTTTCAGTCAGAGTTGGGAGGGGCAGGAGGAATGGCCAGATGGCCATGAGAATGAAAATCTGCAACTGATGGAGTGGGGGAGGAGGAGAAGCTAGGTGGGCATATTCAGGAAGATACATAGACCTGGGATAGGGGAGATGTCTAAGAATCAATGGGGTGTCTTTAGCTGTAACTCATAGCATTGGGTATATGGAATCTGGGGAGGCTGTGTTCTTTGGCCAGGGAGAAACCCTGATGGAGTGAAAGGTACACCAATCAATCCAAAAAAGGTTTGACCCAAAACTCTGTCCACAAGAAATGCAGGGATTGGGGATGGAGCAGAGAGTGAGGAAACGACCAACCAATAACTGGCCCAACTTGAGGTCCATCCCATGGAGAAGCACTAATTCCTGACACTATTGATGATACTCTGTTATGCTTGCAGACAGGAATCAGAGCATGGCTGTCCTCTGAAAGGCTCGACTTACCAACTGACTCAGAAAGAGGCATACATCTACAGCCAAATAGTGGATGGAGCTTGGGGATTCTTATTGAAAAATAGGAGGAATGATTGCACCCCCTAAGGGGATAAGAACTCCATGGGAAGACCAACAGAACCAACCAACCTGGACCCTTGGGGCTCTCAGAGACTGAATCACCAACCAAAGAATGTCTATGGGCTGGAGCTAGGTCTCCCTGCCCACATGTAACTGATCTCCAGCTTGATTTTCATGTGGGTCCCGAATAACTGGAGTGGGGTTATCCCAAAGCTGTTGCCTGTATGTGGGATAAATTCTTCTGGCTGGGCTGCCTTGTCTGGCCTCAGTGGGAAAGGAAGTGCCTAGCCTTGCAGAGACTTGAAGTGCCAGGGTGGGGAGATACCCAAGAGGGACCCCACCTGCTCAGAGGAGAAGAAGAGAGGTGGGGGAATGATTGTGGGAGGGATGACCAGGAGGGAGGCAGTGAGTGGGATGTAAAGTAAATAAGTTTTTTTTAAATACACAAGATTCACATTCTTGCAGGTAAAAATACTTATACAGATGAAATTAAAAATAAATGAATATTATTCCATATTTATAAAAAATAAAGTAGACCAAAAATGAAGGATTCAATAAAAAGGCATCTGGTGCATGTCAGAGACAAAAGACAAGAAAATTATTAGTTTCAGACTAGCCTGGGATGGGGTGTGGAGCTGAACCTTTAATCCTAGAATTTTGGAGGCAGAAACAGGCAGATTTTTGTGAGCTGGGGACCCATCTGGCTTACACAATGAATTCTAGACCAGCCAGGGCGACATAGCAAGACACATTAAACAAATGAACCAGAGAATCTAGTCCTTTAAACAAATAAACAAGCAAACAAACAAAACAAAACAAAAAAAGAGTAGAAGAAAAGAAGGAGGGAAAGAAGTCTGCTAGGGTGAACACGCTCAGTGCAAACACAACTGCTTCTGTGGGAGACACCAGCTCACAGATGGATTTGGAAGCTATTTGCAAGGCTGATCAGCTCTCGGTTGTATTCCAGCCATGACAAATGGTGCCTGGTTGAACAAATGTTACATTTCCATGAATTAATAGTCTAAGATCAACAGATGAAGAAAACAGTCACACCTGCCCTCTGTTGGATTATCTGAATGTCTTGTATGGCCCTTCATTTCCCTGGTTACTTATGGTACACACTAGCTCGACCTAAAGGCATAAGATCTTGGGATCAGTACCTGGTTCCAAACTATACTGTTCTGGCAGGATGAGATTTCTTCTGTCTTGAGTGGGACTAGGTGACCACAGCACAGAAGTGGCATGTGTAAGTGGCATACTTGCTCAGGTGGGGAATAACTCTCATATATGAAAAGTTAATTTTAGTGCCTGTTTATTCAGTATTTAATAAATGTTAGGCAAATCTACCAAGCTGGATAGACTCCCAAAGAGTGTGATAGTTAATGGCTGAGCTCTGATTCAATAGGATGGACATGTTCACTGTCAGTGGAGAGTATTTAGACTTTCACTATCCTCTGTAGATCTTTGCTACTTAGAAGTCTAATCCACATGTGGCCTTTTATTGACCAAACAGGGAGACTCTGAAGCATGCTAGACAGCACCTTTCAGCCTCATTATAAATGTTCCCCTGTGTTAAGGTCTGTGAAGAAACTCCTACTTTATGCCTACAGGAGTGTTAGGCTTGGTGTGTGTGTGTGTGTGTGTACATGCCTGTGCATCTGGCAGCCAGAGGATGATGTCTGGTGTTCAATCACCCTCTACCTTATTCTTGTAGTCACATCTCACTAACTGTGGTGCTAGGTTGGTGGCCACCAAGCTCCAGTGATTCTCCTGTCTTAGCTCCCTATAACACCTGAGCTACAGGTGCACATGCAGCCACATTCAGCTTTTTATTTAAGTACAAAGGTCCAAATTTCATTACTTATGCTCGAGCAGTGTCTTAGGGTTTTACTGCTGTGGACAGACACCTGGCCAAGGCAAGTCTTATAAAGGACATTTAATTGGGGCTGGTTTCAGGTTCAGTATCAACAAGGTGGGAACATGGCAGCATCTAGGCAGGCGTGGTACAGGCAGAGCTGAGAGTTCTACACCTTTATCTGAAGGCTGCTAGTGAAAGACTGTCTTCCAGGCAGCTAGGGTGAGGCTCTTAAAGCCCACACCCACAGTGACATACCCACTCCAAAAAGGCCACATCTATTCAAACAGTGCCACATCTTCTAATAGTGCCACTCCCTGGGCTGAGCAAATGCAAACTATCACAGGCAGCAAGTAGCCTTACCCAGTGAGCCACCCCTTCAGCTCTGGGGATGATACTTCCGAATCAACACTTACCACATCCCGTAGTTCCAGCTTTCAAATCTCAGATTGTTCACACTAGGACTTATAAGATCTGAGTTTTAAAAATTTAATCTTGCAAGCTTGATAAGGAGGTAACTGAAAGCAGCGTGTGCCTTAGTGTTTCATGTTAATTTTCAAGCTTCAGAAGGACCTTGGCCCTCTTTCACAACATTATTTCATGGTAATTAACCTGCATATATATGTTTTTCATAAGCCTCATGAACACTCTAAACAGTGCAATTCCATTTGTTTCTGAAATCACCAAGATATATACAAACATAAAAAATTTCAAATCAAGATACTAATCAAGGCTCTGAATTACTAATCATCACGTTATGCATCATTTCTACAACGAACTTGTCATTTAGTCCCCAGGTAGCTGATGTCTTAAATATACCACATTAGCACTGAGAACAGCAGTTTGAATAAGTATCCTTCTAGGGCCCGTGTGTAAGAAGCTGTCTCTAGGGTACTGCTACTGAGAGGTTAAGGATGCTTGGAGGATGGAGCTGAGTGGGAGGTTGTGCGTCAATGGGACATACCGTTAAGGAGGTCTTAGGAGCCTATCATTAATGCCTTCTGGCCATGAGCTGAGCAGTTTGCCTCACAGTGAGCTCCCCACCACTACCATCTGGATTCCCTACCATGGGATCAAAGAAAGGTGTCTCCTGGACTTAAACTTCAGAACTATGATCTAAATAAACCTTTTAGCTTTACGTCTCTCAGGCATTTTGTTACAGTAACTCAGAGCTGGCTGCCACAGTGGCCCTCTCTTGATTTCACAGGCTTACCTGGCCACCATTTCCTTCTCTTTATGGGAAGCATACCCACTGCTGCTAAGTGGCTTCAGAGGAGATGACAGGAAGTAAAGGCGGTGGTTGGTGAAGTACTGGTCAACCAAGGGAAGGAGAACCTGGAAACCATCAGACATCACTTTTAAAGTAGTTGGTCGAAGTCTATCTGCCAGTTCCTTAAAGAATTCATTCTTGGTGAACAAAGGCATCTCAACACCGGCTGTGGCTTTCCAGGAAATTCTACTCTTGGTCTCACTTTGCATTATTATTATTATTACTACTACTATTATTATTATTTTCTGTGCTACTAACAAGAGGTGTTGGAGTTATGCAAAAGAAAAGACCATTGACAAAATAAAGGCACAAATGAATTTCCATAAGGACCCAATTTCAAGGCACTGTCTGGGAAACTCAGACTTAGTTCTTGGCCATTTCGTCAACACCCACCCTCAAGGCCTGGCTGAGCCCTCAGTGTAAGCCTCTGTCTCGGCTTCTGATGGCAAAGATATTGAAAGGCACTTGGTCCCTCTGAGCAGGGTTTTGTGGCCAAGATTCATTGGTACCCAAATGCATTCTCTCCTTTTCAGTGAGACATAGAGCCACAGTTTCCTAGTTTCCTTCGTAGCTAGAGTAAATTAAAATGTCTCACTGTGGCACTAGGTTAGAATGCCAGAAAAGCAGCAGCTTGCTTGCCCCTCTCTTTGCTTTACATGTCGGTTTCCCACAGATGCGGTGCAGTTGAGCTTGCTTGCTTGGAGCACACGAGCAAGAAGCACACTGGTACATATGGTGCAGACCAAGGCGGGAAGATCCCTAAGCGACAGTGTGGAGCTGAGCAGGCTGCATACTTCCTCGGAACGCCTACTCATTCTAGGTCTGTTCTACAACAAGGAAATTCACCTCTGTCTCGCTGAAAGCTTTTGGAATTTTAAACCTCTTTGATGGACCCCTTTAAATCCAGTAGTAGATCCTGAGTGAAGGAGAATACTTACTTTGGCAAAGAATTTGATCTCTTGGTCATGGGGAGACTTTTCTGCTTTCCCACTGCTGACAATGGCTTCTACAAAGACAGCAGTAAGAAACTTTGGTCAGAGAAAACAAACAAACAAATGAACAACCATAGTATTTTTAGAAGCAGAGCAGCTTTTCGAAAAGACAAGGCGCAAGACTAGTTGCTTTCACGAGATAACATCTTACAAAGCACGTTGGGACGGTGCTGGTTGGGTATGTGTCATGTCAACTCTCTCACAGCTGTCTCACTATACCCTTTTCTGAAGCAGCTTCAGTGATGTTCATAGTCACAAAGTGTAGCAAAAGTTAATAGGATGAGATCCTTTATAAAACAACACAAGAGCTGATCAAATCCAGCAGAGAAGCCAAGGAACTAAACTAGGTAGTGAGGAGGGGATAAATCTCAGCCACTATTCTCCACTCAAATTATATGTCTCTGTGGATCACAAACAACAGTGACATAAGAGGGCCTGGGGGGATGGCTCAATAGTTAAGAGCACTGGCTGCTCTTTCAGAGGTCCCAAGTTCAATTCCCAGCAACCACATGGTGGCTCACAACCATCTGTAACAGGATCAAATGCCCTCTTCTGCTGTGTCTGAAGACAGCGACAGTGAATTCATAAAATAAATAAATAAATAAATAAATAAATAAATAACTCTTTAAAAAAAAAGATCACTCATAATTAGATCACTCTTTCTAAAGGAATACCAATTCTTTCCTGGCATTTTGCAGCTATACTTACCCAAGTGAGCAATAAACTCTTGAGCAGAGTCAACATACTTCAGGATCTTCTTCAAAAACTTGTAGGCAAATCTCTTTTCCATGGAGGAGGCATCCAGCTCCATGTCCTTCAGACCTCTAGATTGAACAGAGACCAACCCCCAGAAGTAGCAGAGAAAACCACGTGACTTTGGTGTATCACCCATCCTCCCCATGTTGCTGAATCTAATTTTCAGTGTTGACAGTTAGTTGTTCTTAGTGGCTCATCATCTGACTGATTGGCTCATGCACTATGTGTGCACACAACACTTTTGCTAAAGTAACTTCTCAGCAGAATCTTCAGAGAGATCTTCATAATTATTACTAAAAGATACTGAGTTGGAAGTCAGAGAAGATGACAAATACTACTCATATGTTTGGCCTGATGCTAGCTGTAAATAGACATGAATAAAATATAAATTATGTGGAATGATAGAAGCAATATGTTGCTGTTAAGTTTCAAATCTGGGACAAAGGGCTGAGGTGCCTATTCACATATCAAAGCAGACCTGGCCTCCAGGTTCTCCCAGCATCTCTCAGTGCCTACCTGTTACAGGGTATGTATGCCATACCCCGACCCTCTACCTTAAATTCTCCTCTTCCAAATGTAATCAAGCCAATTTGGTTTCACTGCCCTGGTCTTTTTTTTTTTTTTTTCCTTTTGGTCTCTTGCCCTTTTGGCGACTGCTCCTAGTTCCCCTCTCTCTCTCTTTTGGTTATAGTAAAGGAGACATTTTCTTTTCTTTGAGCAAGGAATTTTATCAGCAAATTACACTCCACATTCTTCATAGTGTTAGAAAGAGGATTAAAGCAGGGCAGGGAGTCTTTCTCAAAAGCTTCCCTGGAGGCTGTCTCCTGCAGCATAACCTTTCCTACCAGACAATGTGGCAAATAAGCTTTGTAATTTTCTTCCTATGAACTACAATAGAAAGATTTGTATAGTTTTTATTTACTTGGCATTAGCTAGCAAAAATCTATAGGAAATTAAAGAGGGGGATATCTTGCTTGGCAACTATTTCTTTGAAGAGGAGTGGGTATATCAGAGCAGGATCTCTACTTGGTTTTTATTTTTATTTTTTTTTCCTACAAAGAATTTGGCAAGCACAATGCTCTGGCGCTCTCCACAGACATCTGATTAAAGACTTAAGTCCAAGTCAGCTTGATAGAAAACATTCATCAATGTGTGTAGAATGTCTTAGGATGTCTCCTGTGTTCCCTCTCCCTAGGGAAGCCATAGTAGCTTTGGAAAAATCAGTTCCTGTGCCTCAGAGGCTGCTTCTGCTGGTTGTTCTTGCTGTTGTTATTATTGTATAGTTTAACAAACTACAAAACAATCAGATCAAAGTGTGGACGAGATGCTGGTTCTGTGAAAACCAAGCGGTCTTTTACAAAGATCGTCAGCTGCAAATTCATAGATACAGTTTTGAATTAAGGATAAGTAAGGAATGGGGAGAAATCTAAAACATAATCTAGCATATCAAAACCTTGTTTTGTGTGCCTCAAATTCTTATTTCTCTTTAAAGGCAGCTAAATTCTAAAGCTTCCTGGATGTGTTATGAATATGGTTTATCACTCCAATTGCTGGAGAATATATTAAGAAAAAGCTTTAACCTATAACATAATGTTTGTGAGTGCATATACAGGCATTCATTATAAGCCTGTTCAAAAGTTTCAAGCACTGTCTTTAATCTAATGGTTTTTGTAGCTGGGTGATTAAGTACCCAATGGGGAGATCAAACTCACATCACCTCTGTCCCACTAATACCACACGGAAGATGACTTACCTAGAAACTAGAATGCCATTCACCTGGAGGAATTTGAACAGATCCTGTGCTTTCTCTCGATCTCTGAACTTTTCCTTGGCAGTCAAGGTATCATAAGGTACCAAGAGAGGGTGACTGCCACCACCTGAAGTAAGATGAGAGATAAACACAAATAGTGTCTTTCTTTGTACTTCTGGGAAAATGTACCTACTACCACCTGGCTCATTTTCCCCATGGGATGCCACCAAACAAGCTCACCTTTGCTCTCCAGTTCCAGCTTCTTCTTCTTGGCCCAGATATTGTGATAGTTCTCAGCCACCACCTCCACCATTCCCTGTGCCCCACCCCGGAGACATAAGAGAGAAAGCAAGCAAGAAAAATGGCTTCATATTTTCCTGGTTCTGGAAGAGCTCCACCAGATGCTATCCACCTGCTGCTAGAGGCCTACCTTTATTAATTAGTCTGTGTGACACACCTCATTAGCTTTTTGTCATCCCAAACACAGGAAACGATTTCAGATTCTGCCCTTTCTTTGCAACTTATTATCCGGGCAGTTGAGTGCATCCATGAGAAACACACATTTCTGCCAAAGCTGCACATCACCAGTATCTCATTTAGCTTAGTATCATACTTTTTACTCAAGATAGGGAGCTGGGAAGGAGAAGTCAAGCCAAAGTCAAGAATCTATGAAAATCTTTACCTCAACAGATTTTTAAAGAAAAGTCATATCTAGCTGAAAACTACTGTCATTGAGATTTATCAAATAGAATGAATCTTTCCACGAGGCTTATACAGCTTTGACCTAGAGCATAGGATGTACTTTACAGAAAAACAAAATAAAACAAAAACTCCCCTTAAGGCCCAAAGGTTTGGTCCATTGGCTTCTTCCCCAGACTAGAGCAGAGGCCACAGACATCAATATGTGCAGGAAGGAAGGAGTGGAGAGAAGTACCTCAAAGCTTTTAGGTACATCTTTTTGGTTTTATAGCTCTGGGCCCTACAATGATTGCTTTCTTGGATCATTATAGGGAAACTGAGCATATCTACCGTGGCACACATAGGATGTCCTTATGGCTTATGTGATTAACAAGGACCAGGCAAACATTTCCATCTAGGTGCTCCATTGCACCAAATTTCTCTTATTTTATTTTGGGAGTCTGGTTGTGAAGACCTTGCTGTTTATTCTTTGTTTTACAGAGTCATCACCCTATATGGTACTATTGGAAGCACAGCTTCCCCTTCTTAGATGACTGGTTAATTCTCTGGTGTTTCCCCCACAGCCTAGGCACACTACAACCCTCTTTAGGTTTAATATCATAGTTGTGATATATTCTAGGCACAATCCCTGCTTTTCTCCTTTAATTCTTCAGAGGGTAACATGGCCTGTACTGGAACGGTCTAGAAAGCACCGACATTCTGCATCTAGGTCAGCACTGACCTGAAGCTCTCTGGACAGCACAACATTTGAGAGATCCAGAGGGGCAGGGCTGTAGCTGTTGCCCTAGGACAAAAGAGCCAGAGTTACTAGGTTTGCCATTGTTTTCCTTCTTCCCATCAGCCTCCACAAACACTTGGCTGTCCCAAACCCCACCGTTCACCTTAGGTCGTCCTGTCTTCATACCCTAGTGAGACAGCTTTCCTAGATTCACTATGGCTTCTGTTGGTCAAGGTTGGTTACTGAGCGTGGCAGTCATACCTGATTGGTCTGAGACACACATCGAAGTTTCTCATTCTCTCTTTGTTGAACCAAAGCTTCTCCTTCTTTGGTCCTTTCCACTGTCCAGCCTACAGCCAGCATGGTTTTCAGGGACTCTCTGGCAGGCCAGCGATAAATTTCCTTCTCCTAGAGGAAATGAGTACAGAAGAGCCATGCAGAACACGGTTTACCCTTCTCCCCACAGCACACAGAGAAGATAATTTGTTCCATCGTTTCCTTACAAAGTCAAAATGTCATGTGTAGCATCTTGAATACGATGCACAACCTTTTGGATACATTTGAATATAAGATCCCAAGCCTGCAGTCTTTTTTATCATGGGAAATGAACCAATATTATCAATGACATTATCTACAGTTTAAAAAGAAGTGAACAACAAAGAAAATACTTATTGTGTCTTATGTTTAAGATGGGACATTGTCAAACTGCATTTACACTAGGCTCTGCCTTGATCCTGAGAAACAGAACTTCTTAGAATTCTTTTGATGGATGCCCAATTTCATGAATGGTCAACACTTAAAAATATATATGTCATCCCTTACATATAACACTAAACTTAAGGTTACAAAGAATGCTTACTGATTGTAATACTGGAATTCAGAGATGGGATGAACATATACTTAATTGGAAAGAAAGAGAGAAATAAGTAAAGGAAGGAAGGAAGGGAGAGAGGGAGGGAGGGAGGGAGGGAGGGAGGGAGGGAGGGAGGGAGGAAGGGAGGAAGGGAGGAAGGGAGGAAGGAAGAACAAGCGACCCATTTCTACTTCTACTGGGACCTTCTATATTCCACATAGCAGAACTCTCTTTGTTCTAAATATTTTTCTAGCAATTTCTCCATCCTGAATCAACAGATTAATAGTCTAACAAAACCTCTTCCTAGGTCAATTGCAGGAGGAACACATTTTGGGCCATCTGTAAGTACTAAGTAGGGCTTCTTTCACCTGTGGTTTCTCAGAGCCAAAGAATAGAAAGTTGGGGCTTGGTAAGTGGTGAGCACAGGGCCAGTTTGCCATTCATAGAACATGCTAAGGATTGTAAGAGGGACCAATTGTCTGATACAATCCCGAAGGAAGGCCATAACACAGCCACATGGTTATAAATCCTGTCTCTTACCTTCTCTGTTAATGTCTTGAAGGGTCTTATTAATGGGTGGGTCTTCACGTTTTCATCCAGAGAAATCCCATATTTCCATCCACTGTGACTCTGTAGAAAGTTCTCAGTTCAAACAAAGAACCAGCTAGATGACCCAGATCTCTGCCTGTTTTCTCAAGTAGCATAATGGATCATGACAGAGATTAAGAAGTCCCTTAGCAAGTGTCTAACTGATCCTTTCAGGCTGTCAAGTCTGTGCCTCCTGAATCCTGACCTCTGCTCCTGTATTCCATCTTGTTCCAGCTACTGTCCTCTTCACTTATTTGCTTGTAAGTTTTAGGGTCACTTAGAAGGCTGTTTCAGCAAACACTGAGAACAGCAGTGTGTCAAATTCACAGTAAGATCAGTAGGTAGGACTCAGAGGGGATCAGATCTACCACCTGCCTTGTAGAGACAAAATCACAGCAGTGCATGCTTTTTAGGAGATTTAAGAGGGTAAAGCACCACTGGAGGACATCTTCTTCAGGAGTACTAGGCACCACGTGATATAGCACTAAGTAGGAGCCCTTGACTTCCCCAACCTCAAAACCCAAACACTAGCTACTCATTCCATTATCAATCTCTGTCTCTGCTTGTTTGTCAAATGTTACATGTAGCTTTTCACTGCCCTGCCTTAGTTCCAGGAATGGGCCATGCATGTTTCCCAAGTTTCTATTCCTTTCCAAGAGACATATTATTCCTGGCGATTCTGTCTAGGTCTGTGGTTTCAGTTATTCCTGATGACTGATGCTAAAATCAGTATTTTTAGAGAAGAGCTGAACCCTAATTTCCAAACACTATGAGCCCTGCTTGATGTGCTTAGGAGTGTGTCTAAGCAGGGACCCAGCAGTTACTTCTTTAAATGGCCCCTTCTCTTGCATTTCTTGACCCCTTTTGAGCTCCTGCTCAGTCTTTAATGCTCTACCAGGGGTCCTTGTTCACCTCACTGCATATCTTATATCTCTCTGCCTCCTAGGCCCACTCCTTTGCCCACCTCTTGGGCTGGCTTCCTTCTTAGTATTGAGATCACCTAGAGGACTCCAATAGCTTCCTAAGCACCCTCCCTGCTTCCAATCTGTCACCTATTCATGGATTAATTTTCTACTATTAGGTGATATTCACCAAAATCGTTCTGCTAGAGAAATCTATTCTCTTGTGATTTCTTACTGTCACCTCCCACCATGGGAAAAATGGAAACTCTCAGATGACTTCTAAATCTGTAAACCTCTCCACATTTATCTCCTATCTTCTTCCATGCTCTAGCTCTGTGGTTCCTCAACGCTGATAAATTCTCTCTTGCCTCTCTTGGTCTGCATGTGCTGACTCAGCGATAAACTCATTACTTCCCTGCAATGAATGTCTATCCATCTTTTATAATAGGCTACAATGTTACCATTCTAGATCTCTGGACACCAACTGTGGTATTTGGTACTCCTATGTGTTCTAACCCTGTGCTCATGCCAATCAGAGAACTGTATAGCCTGTATCACTGTGGCTGGATAATTCTATTTCTCCCATAGGAAGAATGGTACTTTGAAATTTTTAATAATGTGTATATTTGTGAGAGCATGTGAGTTCAGTGTCCTCAGAGGCCAGAAGAGGGTGATGTAACTCCCAAAGCTTGAGTTATAGGCAGTTGTGAGCTGCCTGATGTGGGTACTAGAAGTATATTTAGGACCTCTGTAAAAGCAATAAACATTTTTAACTACTGAACCTCAGGAAGAGGTTCTTGAGGTCAGGGGGAAATATTCTTCTCTAATTAGATAACCAGCACCACTGGGCAATGTTGAGCATATATCCTCACCCTCATGAACCCTCACACTAGTGTCAGGGAGTGATACTAATCAAACTAATCAAACACTAGTAGATATGTCAGTGATAACTGGGCTAAATATATGAATGTACAACTGTTATAAATTAATATATTCGTATGTAAATAACTTAAAAATACTGTGAAGGAAGAGAAAAAGGTACTAAGATAACCGGTATATAGGAAATCTTGGAGAGTATCAGCCTACGAATGAATACTTAAATTGACACGTGCAGGGTGAGGTAGAGATGGCAAGTGACTACCTTGCTGGTCAGGGATGTGTTTGTACACAATTGTGTGGCAGGGGGTCTAAAAGTACAGGGAATGACTGATGGATGGAGACAAAAGGGAGACCTCACTGAGAGTCAGACAGGGCAGTACTACTAGGTCACTTGGGGATTTTGACCTTTGTTTGAAGAAGAATTAAATCTTGTTAAAGAATTTTAAGATAGGACAAAGGCTGGACAGGATAAAATACTAATATCATGTGACCAAATATGCATATTGGAACTATTACTTGTTTGTGATGTGAAGAAAAAGCTGGAGACAATAAATGCACAGGGGGAGGCCAGCCAGGTGATCACAGTGGCTGGGGACAGAGATGATAGCAGCTGGGACTGAAGCCAGTGGTGCTGCAGAAATTCATAAAGAGTCAAAGGGATAAAATCCACACAACTTGGAGACGGATTAACTATGGCTGTTGATTCATAGAAACACTGAATCTCCTTAATCCATGGTTTGGACAAGTAGCCACACTGAGAAGGAATTAGAAAACCCATACACTCTAGAGTAAGAAAGTCCAGCTGACCCCCTAATTTTGTTTTGTTTTGGTTTTTCCTAAATAAAGTTTTATTGTCACACAGGTCCTCTTCTACTGTCAATGTTTTGTCTGTGGCTACTTCTGTGCTGTAATAGTGGAAATGAGTCGTTGCCATGAAGGCTGTCTGACCCATAGAGCTGCAAATGTTTGTTACTTGTTTCATTATACATTATAGATTATTTGATTATTTCCGTGACCTTTACATAGAAGAGGCTTGCCAATCTTGGTCTAAAATCATGAGGCACAGCTTATTCTACAGTTCAGTGGTTGTTGTCATCAGGATAAGTAGGGACCCTTGAGAGGATTAGAGATGAGCACAGTTCCGCACAGAACTGAGATGCTGGCTCATGGTTTCCTTTCATCTGTGAGTATATGATAGGGAGATGATTTTCTATGGCCCTGCCTTAAAAATGTGGCCACTGCTGCAAGGTGAGCAACGGCCCCATCCTTCAGTGGCTGCCCACTCCTATCCAGCATGTTTTTGGCACAGCAATTAAACTTATTAAGTAGCCTAACTTCATGTGGGAGGGATTTTAACAGCAGATATACCAAGTGCCTAGAAGTTCTAACAGCCTCTACTAAAGGAAGACCTTCAGTGGCCTTCCTGGAATACAGTTCAGTTTCCTAAGCAAACAGAAGGGTGAGGCCTTCAATTTTACCTGTTCTTTTCCAGCGGTGAGTTAAAAAAAATTAAATAACAAGCTTCCCACCCAATGAAGCATCTATGTTAAACACACACAAGAGTGTATTTGGGCATAAACTGCAGGCAATGCAAGGATAAGAAAGCTATTGACACTTACAGAATTGTTCATTTTCTTGAACACAACAAAGGCAGCACCAGCAGCTGCCGCTGCCTCTTTCTCTGACCTCTACCAGCCCTAGGAAATCGCTGCCCAGAAATAATGAATGGTCCTGGCATGGAGACTCTGTCACTTAGACAAATCAGGCAGATTTCCAGGATCACACCCAATAATGTTCTTGGGCTTCCCCCCCCCTCCACAATTGCCAATCAGCTGATAATCCCTACCTTGTCACAAGCCCATTTATCATGAGAATGCTCAGCATACTTGGTGACAATGTATTCCAATTTTTCAGGCAGGGAAAAACTGTGAATTGAGAAAGAAACCATTATAGGCTCCGTAAGGATTTTAGCTAGACTTGGTAGAAGGCAGGTTGAAGTAGCAATTTGTGTCACTCACGGGATTTGCTAACAGCCTATCTCATGGTTTAAGTTACTTTAGACACAGTGACACTACTGAGCAGGGTGGCAGGGCCAGTGCTGTACTTCAGGCACCCACTCAGGTCTGACCACAGGGTTTCTCTGTAGTCATCTGCACATAGGTGGCCTTCCTCCAGTGGCTCTGGGCTCTCCTGGCTTCACTGTGGTTTCAGAGCCAGCTCTGGTCTCTGTCAGTGAGTATCTTGTCATCCTATAGCTCCAGTCTGAGAACAATAGATTGCGTAGCTAGAAGGTCAGATGTTACAAAATATTGGTTGACTATCATTTTGAATTAGTGACTTATTACAACTAGTATTTTGGAAATATGGTAGATACCTGTCATTTCTGTTTGCCTAGCAGCTCTTATCCATTCTTCATTTTCCTGTGTATCAGATGATCTTCTGGTATTGCATATGATGCTAGGTGCATGGCCAGCAAGGTCAGATATATGACTAGTTGCTAATTCACTTGAATCTTGAGTTCCATGAGACAAGGGCACCTCAAGGTGATTCATCCAATGGAGACAGTGGATGACTGTCATTGTCCTTGGGGAGGCTTGGCTTATGAGCTTTGTATTAGGATCTGGTCATGACCCCGTGTCTTAGTAATCAGGGCTTCTTTGTTTGAGAGGTAAGACTAGTGTTGTTCTCACATTAGTCAATTTACTGATGTATAAGGTTTTTTTTTTTTTTTTTGAAACAACAAGAGCTGTCAAAACGCCATGGAGCTGCTCTTCATTGGCACACAATTGCTAGAGTGATGTTGACAATATGTGTAACACATCCACTCATCACTTCATTTACGCTATCATCTTTTTGGGTGCTTACGTTTTTATACGGCAAACTTCTCTAAAGCCAGTGTCTATTTTCTTTTCTTGCTCAAGCTTCCCTTTTAACCACATTCTTTATTTTTTCCCCGTAGGAGGCCCAATTCTGTTTCTCACCATCCTCTCAATCAAGGCTTCCTTCAATGGAATGTGTACTTAATTTCCCAAAGACGAATTTTATACTTTAGCAGAGCTGACACTCTTAGGAAGGGTTTAGGCTCCTATTTGAGAACTACTTGGAACTGGGGAGGGATGCCTTAAAATCTAACACAGCAATTATTTTGCCCCAAGGATAAATTGACTTGAATCTGCAGTTGGATGAGCGCATCTGTTGGTCTGTTGAGCATCAGTAAAGGATTCTGGATACTCATAGGAAGAAATTTTAAGGCACTACTATAGGGTGACTTCAAAAATCTAGTGTCATTTAGTATGCAAGGAGCAGATCCACCCTCTCTAAGGACCACAAACATTCTGCTACCACTGAGGTCTTGTTAGGGTTCTGCTGTTACTATGGAGTTGTTTTGGTGTTATTATATCTGTATAGGCCTGATTTGCAAAAAGCAAAGATTTTTGTCAAAAAAACCCCTGACTTATTAGGGTGGACTTTGTAATGCCTCAGACAACATTTATTTTTGTGAGTGTGTCTCTTTCATGTATTAAACCAACCCCTCACGAAAGCCTGAGCTATAAGTAACATAGGAGATGGTGAGCAAGGTTGGCAGGAGGGAAAGGGAAAAATGAAAGTTTCTACTATAGTCTGAAAGAAACTTATTGGCTACTGTATGGAATATAGAAACAGTTTAGAAGTGGCCTTGAACTTACTTCATGGTGTTAATAGGTTTGGGGTCAAAGTTTCCATCTGCATCCACTGAGACCTGTTTCTCCAATGTGGCTGTAATTCTTGTATCTAAATAGTCTGGTGGCAAGGCCCCAGCAATAGCACTGAGACAAGGCAGGGCCATTCGGAAAAGGTCCAGATCATATTTCTGTGAGGAAAAACAGAGCACTCCAATAGACAGACCAGAACCACGGCTGTCATACAGAATCATTCTCTCACCAATAGAAATACAAATACAAAGCATGCACTTGCAGGTTGACCTTCTGTACTCTCTACAGAAAACTAAAGAATTTTTGGAGGATGGAATGACAATCTATAAAGCCCCCAAGTTGCCATTCACTTTAAGTTGAAGAATTTTAAAGGTCTAAATCAATGTCATTGCAAATAAATTTAAAGATTATCCAAGGTCAAGATGATTTTCCCTAGGCTAGAATGGGTTATAAACTTCCCTGCTAAGAATAGTTATGGGAAATAACCCAACCTATGACCAGGGAGGGAACTTTGAAAACCTTATAAGCTCCAGAGTGGTGGGTAGAGATTTGCATTAATATTTTACCCACGGCTGTGACATAAATCCCAGACAAAGGTAATTTAAGAAAGGAAGGAAGGAAGGAAGGAAGGAAGGAAGGAAGGAAGGAAGGAAGGAAGGAAGGAAAGAGGGCTTTATTCTGACTTAGAGTTTAGGAGACACAGGTCAGCAAGGTGGAGAAAGTGTAAGGCAGCTGGTCACATTCTCAATCAGAAAGTACTGGAAATAGGACCAGACTATAACACTCTGCAGAAGAAAACAAGAGTGTTAAGTAATTGAACTGGAAGCAGAAAGTGCTTTTGGAACTTGCCCTGGTGGCTGTTCCCCCTTGTGCTATCTCAGTAAGTCTGGCATGTTATTTAGCTACTACTCTGAGGATTAGGTAATTCCTATTCTGGAGCATGCTGTGTCCTGGGAGCTGGTGGTAGGGGGCTTAAAGAATTAACATAATATGCTTGTGAGGTCCTTAGCAGTCCATAGAAAAGAGTGAAAGCAAAAGGATGTTAGTTTCTCAATGCTTAAATCACCGGGGTCACTGTTTTCCCAGGAAGTAGACTTTACCTTGTGGGAGAGGGAGTCAAAAATCCCCCAGAAGAGCTTCTCAGTGAGGTGCAGTTCCTCCTCCACAGCTAGCCCATAGCTCCCCCATCCTGAAGGCAGGCAGTAATACTTCCAGCACTGCTCGTAGTGGTTTGTCAGAAGCTAGGAGTGTCACGACAGGAGGGCACCAGTCACAAGGACATCCACAGGCACCAGAGACATGCAGGGAGAAGGAAACAGAGTGGGAAATCCTGGAGGGTAAACCAGTATTTGAAGGAGTTGGGTTGTCAACAAAGAGGCTCTTCAGATGCCTGTGGGAAAGGGTCTTCTCTCACACTTAATGAGGCAGACTGAGCTGCGTCTGCCTGATTAATTCTCCTGCCTCCTGATGTGCTCACAGGTAGTAACTAAAAAATGGAGAGGAGTCAATCCTGCTTTAAATGAGAAAATGTTACCCTTTGAAAGGCGTCACAGCGTGCTGTTTTAGTCAGTCAGGTGTGGGAGTAATTTCATACGATTCTGGAATACCCTAGGGTCTGCTGATATGAGGAGGAGATAGTGGGCAGAAAATTGTGGGTTTGAGAATTAATGTTGAAGGTTGTCTGAGGCTTTCTAGTTTCTCTCTGGCCCTTGACCAGCTCAATGATGTGACATCAGCTCCATAGCTCACCAGGAGAGGGCACACTACACTATTAACACACCTTTCCAGTAGGTGCCATATCTAAGGCGGGGGGGGGGGGAAAGCCAATCATATGAGATGTTAGTATGAATTTACTGTGTGGTACCAGCAGTGTTTCTTAGGAGCCAGCATCAGCTGCCAGCAGAGGTCTGTAGAAAAACAATGCCAAGTTTAGGACATCACACATTTCAGCAACAGTACCCTTTGGGATTAAGACCCAGAACTGTTAAAGTTCGAAGGAAAACTGAGTCCTGGGAGGACTGAGAACCACTGTGATTGTATAAAGTGTCCTGCCTGGTTATGGAACTGAACCAAGGGCTTCTGAGAATTCTGGTAACCCCGCCCCCCAAATTCCCTTAAAACCTTGCTTGAATTATTTCTTTAAAAAAAGAAAAAGAAAAAAAAAAGAAAAAGAAAAGAAAATTGTCAGTGTGGCTGGTCTGCAATGGCCACAAACTTTGATACTACCCAGGACTAGATAATATGGGGCTATAATAGAGAAGTTATAGGAATAAGAAAATAAATAAACAGTTCTGTGTTTTCATTAATAAACAGAAAAAAAAAAGAAATTAAAAGCATCTGTAATAAGAGAGAAGAAGCACAAAGGCATGATGGGAAGGGACATTTTAGATCCTCTGAATGAAAGACCACAGGGAGAGCTGGAGCACGGGCTGCTCGAAGCCGACCCTGCTTTGATTCCTGACCACAAGTAGAGACTCAGAACCATGGATAACTCCAGTCCCATAGAATCCAACACCCTCTTCTGGCCTCTATTGGTATTGCATGCATGTATTGCCCAGACATACACGTAGGCAAAACACTGGTTTATACGAAAATACTAAAAGAAGTAATAATTAAACAAGGAAGAAAGAAAAAAAATCCAAAGGAATCTCAAAGGTTTTAGAGGCTAAAAATATTCTTAAAATCTAGTTAGGGTTAACAAACCATAAAATCCAAGTCTCTTTAGCAATCTTAAAAATCAAGTAGTGGAATGAAACTGGAGAAAATCACAGCAGGTAACAACTACAACAAACCCATGCTTTTAAGAGTGAACATGCAAACTTTGGATTGCTTTTGTGGACTGCAACTTGTCAAGCTGTCAAAACTTACTACACGCTTTGGTTCTCTAATTGTGTGCACTCTGTGCAGTCCCCCCCCACACACACCGCCTGTGCGGTGACCTGCACTTCTCTGGTGACCATGATGCTTACCTTGAGCGGCATTTTGCAGTACTCACTGAGCTGTGGCACATCAAACACCAGCCGGCGGAGGAGCTGCTGTAACATGGATGGCCTCAGATGACTGCAGTACAGAGTAAGAAAACAGAAAGGTTTGACAAAGTAAATACAGGACGGTGGAAAGGGGGAAAACAAAAGCACATATTAGGACCAGCGAGATGACTCGGTGGGTTAGAGTGCTTAGTGCTTAGTGCTGTAGTTGATCCCTCCCCATTCCAGAGTAGGAGGAGAAAA